>NC_142953.1:4483138-4498138 GCF_046866305.1 Octopus bimaculoides
AATTGATTGGCACAGTTTTTCTTTCTTTTCTTATTTATTTTAAAAAATTAATTATGCTTCATTATTATAATAAAGCTGTCACCCTGACAGTTGTATGAATATTCTGTATGATTATTATTGTGAAACTGAGGTTTATCATGTATTCTATGGATAACTTCTTTGAACTCCTCTATCCTGATTATAAATTTACATTCATATCAATAATCATTGGTACACTTGGTTATGTTAATAAATGCCTAAGCCACAAACCAGAGAAGCTAGTTATACCAAACAAAGTTCTTCACATCGGTAAATTCCATGTTAGCTGGTCTCTTTGCTAAAGAAATCAACAACCAGGAACTTTACAGATACACTCTATAAGTAGAACAGCAAAAATAGGCAAGACCTCTTCTTAATCCTTTTGTTATCGTATTTCTGTTGAACCACATTGCATTGGTTTCAATTAATTTTGAAAATAATAAAGAATTTGGTAAAATATCTTCAATGTGATTTTGCAGATGTGTCAATGTGTGTGTATGTGTGTGTGTGTGTGTGTGTGTGTGTGTGTGCCTGTGAGTGTGTATGTGTAAATGTATATTCAGAGTGATTGAATGTATGTGTGAGTGTGTGTGAATGCAGTTGTCCATGTGGGTGGCACATACATGTGTGTGTGTGTGTGTGTGTGCATGCAGGTGTATAAGTGTTTAGCAACGCAAACTTTTAGATGTGCCTGTGTGCATGTGTGTGTGTGTGAGCATGAGTGTGTGTGCATGTGTGTGTGCATGCACACACATGTCTGTATGTGTAAGAGTGTATGTAAATGTTTGAATATATACTTGCATGTGTGTGTGTGTGTGTGTACATGAGCATCTTGAAACTGTTTGTGTATAGCATATGCTTTTAACTTTATATGTGTGTGTGTTTGTGCTCAAGAACCTGTGTGAGAGTGTGTCTGTCACTGTATGGCTGAAGCTTTCAACTATGTGTGTGTGTGTGTGTGTGTGTGTGTGTGTGTGTGTGTGTGTGCATGTGCGGGGGTGAATGTGCATATGAGCATTTGTGATGTCATGTCTGTCTGTGTATGATGTAGGTTTTCAGTTGTGTGTGAGTGTGTGTGCTTGTGTGTGTGTGCTTGTGTGTGTGTGCTTGTGTGTGTGTGTGTGTGTGTGTGTGTGTGTGAGTGTCTGTGTCTCTGTGTGTGCACATGAGCACGTGTGAGACTGTTTCTGTTTGTGTATGGCGTAGGCTTTCAACTGTGAACATGTGAATGCAGCTCAGCTTTGCTGTTCATTCAAGTGGAACAGCAGAGCAGTACCAAGGAATCACAATTACTTTGTGGTTCCTGTTATTATTTTTTTCTTTACTATTATCAAATTATTCACTTCTTTTTTATTTTATTTTTCTACCTTTACATATTCCATTTTATTTCTTTATATATTTATTTATTTACTCAATATAATTAATAACCTTGGTGACAAAACATGCCTCATCAATCAGCGCAGTAATTGTTCAGAAACACCATGTAAACTATCTCTAGGCTAAGGTGACACCCGAAGAGATGGAATATGGATACACTTGACAGCGTTCAATGGTAATAGCAGCAATTTTTGTGGTACCAAAGATAATAATAATAATAATAATAATAATAATAATAATAATAATAATAATAATAATAATAGTAATAGTAATAGTAATAGTAATAGTAATAATAATAATAATAATAATAATAATAATAATAATAGTAGTAATAGTAATAGTAATAGTAATAATAATAATAATAATAATAATAATAATAATAATAATAATAATAATAATAATAATAGTAGTAATAGTAATAGTAATAGTAATAGTAATAGTAATAGTAATAATAATAATAATAATAATAATAATAATAATAATAATAATAATAATAATAATAATAATAATAATAATAATAATAATAATAATAATAATAATAATAATAATAATAATAATAATAATAATAATAATAATAATAATAATGATGATGATGATGATGATGATAATGATAATAATGACCATTGCATTTTTATATATTTGTATATATATATATATATTTGTCCAGAATCATGCCGGATGCGGAGGAGGAGAGAAAATAGCAATTCAGTGGAGGAGAAGTAGTGAGAGCAATAGCCCTGACTGAGAGGGAGTGAGAGAAAGTAATAGCAATGAGAGAAAGGAAGGGGTGGAAAAAAAAAATCAGCGTTTCAACTCTGTGTGCGTATATGTGTGTCTGTGTGTGCATGTACAAGGGAAACATGTGAATGTTTGTCTGTGATTATCATGTACCTATTTTGTACCTTATTTATATATAAAATACTTAATTAGCTGTCATTATTGATGGCATGTGGTCATCTAGTAATAATAATGATTATAATGATAATAATAATCCCAGTAAATTTATATGCCATTGAATCCAGGATAAGCCCTGGTCCAGTACTGGATTAACCATTAAGCAAAGTATGCATGTCCTTAGGGCATCAAAGAAAGGGAGGAGGCACTGCAGAAATGGTAAATGGTTTATGGCACAAAAAAATAAAAATCACTTTAAATTTATTAAAAAAATATTCGATGTGGTTTATATGATCGGAAATATAACTGAATTGTTCATGGTGTTATAACGAGGATCTGATCAAAGATTTTGCAATTAAAAAAAGTAGGAGAAAACTTTTCAAATAAACATTATTTTCTAGCTTACTTTAGTTTTGTTTCATTTTGAAAAATAGGCCAATCTCAAGACACTGAGCCTTGCATATGAGAAGATTAAGAATTGAGATATCTGGTGCACTGCTGAACTCTAGAAGACATGTCCACCACAGAAGAATTGATACCAGTGCTGGTGCCACATAAAAAGTACTTCTGCTGGTGTCGCATTAAAGTACTGGTGCTGATTCCACATAAAAATCATCTGTGCTGGTGTTACGTTAAAAGCATTGGTGCTGGTACCACATAAATAGCACCCAGTACACTCTGTGGTGTGGTTGCATTAGGAAGGGCATCTATCCATAGAAAACATAGAATGAGGGCGATACCTAGGAGAGCTACTTTTGGGTCTGAGACATCCTTCATATGGTGTATGAAATTTTGCTATGTTTTTTTATGCTACTTTATGCTCTGATAATTATTTGTATTGTTTTTATTTTCATACCATACATCTTCCCTTTTATTTCTATTTCAAGAACCTTATATTTTGGGAGATATCACTCCGCCCCCTCTTCCTTCTCTTCCTCTTCCTTCTCTTCCTCTTCCTCCTCCCTCAACTTACTACTACTACTACTACTACTACTACTACTACTACTACTTCTGATGACTGATAATAATAACATTACTACTAGTAGTAGTAGTAGTAGTAGTAGTAGTAGTAGTAGTAGTAGTAGTAGCAGTTGTTGTTGCTATTGATGTTGTCGTTGTCATAAATATAATTTTATTTTGCCCCAAGGAAGCAAAAATAGAACATTTAATTAAAGATACAGGCAACAGGCTTATTGCCAATGAAAAAAAAAACTAGAATATTTAATTAAGTATGTAGACAATGAGTTCATTACAAAACCAAGTCACATGTCACACTCGCACACACACATGCACACACACATGCACACACACACACACACACACACGTATGAATCTTCATGTATGTATATGCATGTGTTTATATGTATGTATCTATTTTTCCCTCTCTCTCTCTCTTTCTGTTTCTCTCTATATATATGTATGTGTGTGTGCATATACATACATACATATATATATATATATATGTATATATATATATATATATATATATATATATATACAGGTGCAAGTATGACACCTTGGGAAAGTGTCTTTAATAGTGTCAGGCTAAGCAAAACCTTGTGAGTGGATTTGGTAGACAGAAACTGTAAGAAGCTCATCATATATATATATATATATATATATATATATATATAACCCCACACACACACACACATATGTATATGTAAATCTATATGTGTATGTGTGAGTGTGTGTGTGTGTGTAAGTGTGTATATATTTATGCACTTGTCTTGACATTGTGTGATAGTTGTAAATGAGTGTCACTGTTATACAAGCAGTGCTGTCCATATCCCATATGCTGTAAAAGTATATCTGGTTATAAGAAAACACTGCCTCACTTGGAAACAGATAAGGGTGGGCAACAGGAAAAGCATTCATCTCCAGAAAAATCTTCTTCAACAGACTCTGTCCAGCATATTCCAGCATGGAAATATGGATGTTAAAATGATGATGTGAATATAAATATATATCTCTATGTATATATGTGGATGGATGCTGATAGCTCAGTAAAGAAGTGTCAATCTCTCAAAGTAGATGGAATACATGGAAATGGGAAACCTAGGAAGACATGGGGCAAAGTACTGCAAGACAACTTCAGGACACTGAACTTTTCAGTTGAGATGACAGAGGACCAAGATGCCTAGTACTTTGCTGTACTCAAGAAGACCCATATTCCACAGCAGTGGAGTGCTGGGGAAGAGTGCAGTGCTGGTGAAGAGGATTGGCCAGCAAGAGAACTCTGGTGGTGTTTTGTAAAATCTATTTATTTATTATTCCATCTATCTCTCTATCTCTAGATAGATAGACAGACAGACCAGCAGACAAATGACATACAGACAGACCAGCAGACCAACCAACTGACTAACCAACAAACAGACAGATAGATAGACAGACAAACAAACAGATACTGTCAACATATTTACTGTTATTGTAATCATAATAATTACACTTTCTAGATAAAAGCTATTAAGAATTTACAAAAGATTAAAATCCTTAAATCTTAAAGAACACCAGAAATTGGTCTTGGAACATTGCAAAGAATAGCATGTAACATATTTTCTACTTGTTCTTTATTTCTAAAATTTTCTTCTGTTATTATTTGGCTTTAGTGTTTCCAAAGGATTTATCTTAATTTTTATTATATTTTATTTCACATAAATATAATTTTATATCTAAACATTTGTAACATTATTAAAAAATTTTTGGTTAAATAATAGATACTATTTAATATGGAATTGTTGTAGAGTAGTAAATATGCAATGATAAAAATGATTTAATGTCTTTTCTCTGCTGTTGTGGAATTTATCAGATTTGATGAAGGACTGTGACAAGTGGTGAGAGAAAGAAAATGCAGGAAAGTGTGTGTGTGTGTGTGTGTGTGTGTGTGTGTGTGAGAGAGAGAGAGAGAGAGATAGAGAGAGAGAGAGAGAGAGAGAGAGAGAGAGAGATATAGAGAGAGAGAGAGAGAGAGAGAGAGAGAGAGAGAGAGAGAGAGAAAGTGAGAGAGAAGTGCTGTTGTGCTGAAGGTGATATCTGTAACCCATGTCAGTGTGGAAAACTGAGTATAAAAATGATGATGATGGTGGAGGTGGTCGTGGTCGTGGTTATTGTGTTAAGCTAGTGATATTGACCATGATGATGATTATCATCATTATTATTAAAATTATTATTATCATTATTATTATTATTATTATTATTATTATTATTATTATTATTATTATTATTACCTCTGCCTAAGCAGATAAATACACACCTTCACACACACACACACACACACACACACAAATACACAAACTTCCACACAAACATTCACAAACACACTTACACAGAAGCATACACACACTCATACACACACAAACACAGACATTCACAAAGACACTTATACACAAGCACGCACACACGCACACACACACACATACATACATACACGCACACTCACACAAATGCACACACAAATCCACACAAATGTACATACACAAACACACACACACATGCAAAGACACACATATTGAAAAAAAAAAAAATGAATTTCAAATAAAAAAAAATGAATTTCAAATAAAAAAAAAACACTGTTTCTGAAATGGACAGGTCAAGCATAAAACAAACGGTGGATATGACAAAATATTTAAATCTAATGGCAGTGGTGCATCTCAAATGCATTGGAAAGAGAGAAATACTACAACAACTGCAACAACAGCAACAACAACAATTACAATCATGATACAAGACGTTTTTGTTTGTTTTATGCTTGTGTGTTTATTGTTTTCTTATTGTTGGTATTTAAAAAAATATTTTTTCCTTATATAAAAAAAAGAAAACTGTTTGACAAAACTTATCCCCCAAAAAAGAAAGAAAAACGATACATTGCAAACCAAATACATATTCAACTATAAAAACTAAATTGAAGAAAGTATTTTAAAGAAAAATTAGATTCTAAAAGCTTTCACACTCTCTCATTCTCTCTCTTCCTCTCTCGCTTCCCATATGTCAATTTTTCTATTCAACCTCTCTATATCTATATATCTATTACTCTACTTAGCTACTGTACTCTCTCTCTCTCTCTCTCTCCTGTGTCTCTTTCTCTCTCTCCTGTGTCTCTTTCTCTCTCTCCTGTGTCTCTTTCTCTCTCTCCTGTGTCTCTTTCTCTCACGCTCTTTCTTCATATATATGTACATACGCACACACACACACACACACACACACACCTATACATATACATTAATACATACACACACATACACACACAAACACACACAAACACACACACATATATATGTATATGTCTATATATATATATATATATATATATATATATATATATGTATATATATATATATATATATATATATATATATATATATATATAAATCTCTTCACATCTATGTATATATTAATCTGGTTAGCTATCATACTTTCTGTCCTTCTCTCTCTATTTCTATCTCTCGCTTTCTCCTTTTTTCTCTCTCCCTCTCACCCTCTCTCTTTTTCTCTGTGTCTGTCTGTTTAAAGTTTTTTTAAACTATGCAAAAGAAAGAATGTTAGCCATTTAGCAATTTATAACTTTGACATCTTTCAAGCGAATGGCGAGAACAAAGGAATGAATGGGAACTTTTTCCTTTCTTTTCCTTCTTTCCTTTACTTTGTACTCAAAGATTTACCGTTCCGAGGAAAATTCTTTGATAAAAATTTATATATTTCTTGTTAAATTCATTATATTATTTTATTTTGTTAAACATATACCCTCACACACACAAATAAAATACACAGACACATATGCACACATACATATTAAAAAAATTTTAAATAAATAATGTATATACATATATATCTGTTATATTATCTATATATGTATATATATATATACATATATATATGTGTGTGTGTGTGTATATATGTATATATATATGTATGTATATATATGTGTGTGCATATATATATATATATGTACATATATATATATATATATATATATGGTTGTATATATATATGTATATATATGTATGTATATGAATGTATACGTACATACAAACACACACACACACACACATATCTACAGTCTACACACACACACACACACCTATACAACACACATATTGTATTGTAAAAGTAACGTAATTGTAACAATGTATGAAAAAAAAAATTTTTCTTTTTTTTTTTTTCAAAGTGTCAACAAAAATAAAAAGAAATGAAACACAGTGTTTTGTTTGTTTGTTTTTTTTTGTAAGAATACTAAACATTAAAATATATTAGTAAACAAAACTGTCCTTTGTCACTTCTGATCATACATTAAATGCAGATTTTCGTTTGTTTGATTCTGTGTTTACATTATTTGACTTGCTTTTATTAAAGTATTTAGATAGCCGCGACGTGTGTGATTTGGCAGGTGGTATTTAGCTGATATTTCTAGCAGGCCACACAGCCACATTAAGGTTGTGAGCTGGTGTGGTTGTGTGGTAAGAAGTTTACTTCTCAACTGTATGGTCTGCGGTCTGTTGTTCAATTCCACACCTTGACACCTTGGGCAAGTGTCTTCAACTACATATATACACACACACATACATACATATATACATATGCACAAACACACAGACATACATACACACACACGCACACATACATGCATGCATACATACACACACACTGAGACACACACATGCGCAAAAACAAACAAAAGCAAAAACAGAACGCAGCGTAAATAATGGACAGTCAAGACTATTGAAAAGGTTTGCAAGACGCAACGAAAATTTTAGGAAAATAAAAATAAGAAAAAAGTGGAAATTTTAACAGTGAGTGTGTTAAATTTTAAGGCACAATAAGAAAATGACTCTCCCCAGACACAACAGTATATATATATATATATATATATATATATATATATATATATATATGTATGTATGTATATATGTATATATGGGAGAATATACGAAAAAACAACAACAGACGAGGACAGGTGGTGTAAATAACAAAAGGATGTATTAGTATGACGCTCGGGAATACGGAAAGTCTTTGACGTTTCGAGCTACGCTCTTCAACAGAAAGAATACGGAGACAAGGAGAAAAACACGGAGAAAAAAAATTGAATAGTGTTCAGTCAACGGTCAATCATAATAACATGTGTATATTCACATGTATATGTACGTATGTATATATGTAAGTATATGTGTGTGTAATTATGTATATGCATCTGTCAAGACTTAAATTCAACATCGACTTTAAACCAACTTATTCAACATCAACAGTAGTGAGTTTTCTTAACAAAAATATCTGGTTCATATGACATTCCCTCCTACATTTTCAGACCAACTGTAGATTAAAACTGAATCTCAAACTATTCAATTTCAGTTGATTCGTTGATATAATTTAAAAGATGCATAGCCTAAATATATTAGCAGATTAATTAGTTATTTGACACAGATATACCGTCTGTCCTATGATCGTCCAATCATACTGCTTGGTGAGTTGGATAATTTTTGTCTCTGCTCATTCATTTCAATAAAATATCCATAAAGGAAATCTTGTGTCCAATTAACCTATATGTATATGTGTATGTATGTGTGTGTGTGCGTGTGTGTGTGTATGTGTGTGTAATTGATTGTGTGTGTGTGTGTGTGTGTTGTGCACATGTGTGTATGTATGAATGTATGCATGTATATATATTTATATATATGCACATATATATATATATATATATATATATATATATATAAATATATATATATATGTGTGTGTGTGTGTGTGTGTGTGTGTGTGTGTGTGTGTGTGTGTATGTGTATTGCATTATGCTTTATTAAGTATAAAAATAAATATATATATATATACATACAGAAATGTGTTCATATATATATTTTTACATATATGTATGTATATGTATGTATATACACACATGCACACACATGTAGATCTATCTATCTTCATATATCTATCCACTATCAATATATGTGTGTGTGTATGTATGTATGTATGTATGTATGTATGTATACATGCATGTATGTATATATGTATGTATGACTATATGTATATATATGTGCCGTCACAAACATGTATGTATATGCATATGTGTATGAGTTGGTAATTGTGTATGTGTGTAAGTGTGTGTAGCAGAAGAGTAACTGAAACTGGAACACATAACATTGGAATATGGTAAATAATTAATCACAAGATGAAGGAATAAAAATAAATAAAAAAGACAAAAAATAAAATAAAAGAAGCAAAAAGAAAAAATATAAATTAATGAAAGAAATAAAAAAATGTAAACAAATTAAAACTAAATAGCACAAAGAAATATAAGACCAGTCACTTACACACACACACACACACACACATACACACACACATACATATAACAGACTTACAAGTCTTACAAGTGCACACAAACACTCATACATAGATACATATGCATACATACATACAAACACACACATATGTACACATACCTACACACATGCATACAGGCACATGTACCCACTTAAACATACATATACACAAACGCACATACACATGCACATACACACATACACTTATATAAACACATACATGCACACAAACACTCACACAAACACACACGCACATTGATAATGAAAAAGTATAGAAAATCAAATAAGAGTATGGTAAAAAAAACAGCAAAAATTTTGCAAAAATGGAGTAAAAATATAATGAAAAAATACATCAGATGCAGGCATGGCTTATGTGGTTAAAAAGTTTGCATTATAGTGACGTGGTCCTAGGTTCAAATCCATCATATGGTACCTTGGGCAAGAATCTTCTGTTGTAGCCTTCAGTTGACTAATGTCTTGTGAGTAGAACTTGTGCAGGAGCAATTTTTATATACATGTGTACAAACACACACACAAACACACGCACACGTACATACATATACATACATATCAGCTGTCCTGTTGATGTGAATATCTCTTTGAAAATCAAAGAGAAAGAAGATAACTATGGACAACTGCTTCGAAACCTCCAGCTTCTATATCCAGAATACAAATTTACATTTAAACCAATGATAATTGGAGCACTTGGTTTTGTAAGTAAATATGTAACTGTCAGTTTGGATAAGCTTGAATTTTCAGAGAAAGAAATCAACTAACTGATTCGCACATTACAAATACAATCTGTAAGCAGAAGAATAAAACTAGGCGAAACTTTTCTCAAGTTTAAAGTATGACATTGTTTTCATTATCTACATTCCAAAGATGTGTGTATATTTATATCTTTGTATATATATGTATGTATGTATATATATATGTATCTATGTGTGTATATATATGTGTATATATATATATGTATATATATATGTATATATATATGTATATATCTATATATCTATGTATATATATGTATGTATACATTTACATATATGTATATATATGTATGTATATGTATGTATACATATGTATGTATATATATATATGTGTGTATCAGACTGGAGCCTGGTGTTGCCATCCGGTTTCACCAGTCCTCAGTCAAATCGTCCAACCCATGCTAGCATGGAAAGCGGACGTTAAACGATGATGATGATGATGTGTGTATTCATTATGCAATATTTTAATAAGGAAAAGCAATAGAAAACTCCAACTAAGTCATATGTACTCACAATTAACTTTTATTTCCTGCGTTACAAGTGTTCAATGTCGCCACCACCTGCAGCACAGGCAACATCCATGCGATAAGAGAATCCCTCCTAGACGCGTATCAGAAGATCCACTGAGTACTTCTTTGGCTGTCTGGTTGAATGCTTTATCGAAGTTTTTCCATTTCCCTTCTATGTCAATATCTTCTGGAATCACCTCAAGCAAAGCAAATTCATTCTTTAGTTCCATAATGAACCTATTTTTGATATGCTGCAGGTGGTTACTACACTGAACACTTGTAAGGCAGGAAATAAAAGTTGATTGTTAGTAAATACTTGTGACTTAGCTGGAGTTTTCTATTGCTTTTCCTTATTAAAATATTGCATAATGAAATCGGCTTATTCTTTTGAATAACCCTGCATATATATATCATCATCATCATCATCATCGTTTAACGTCCGCTTTCCATGCTAGCATGGGTTGGACGATTTGACTGAGGACTGGTGAAACCGGATGGCAACACCAGGCTCCAGTCTGATTTGGCAGAGTTTCTACAGCTGGATGCCCTTCCTAACGCCAACCACTCAGAGAGTGTAGTGGGTGCTTTTACGTGTCACCCGCACGAAAACGGCCACGCTCGAAATGGTGTCTTTTATGTGCCACCCGCACAAGCCAGTCCAGGGGCACTGGCAACGATCTCGCTCGAAAATCCTACAGGAGCCAGTCAGGCGGTACTGGCAACGGCCACGCTCAAAATGGTGCATCTCATGTGCCACCCGCACAAGAACCAGTCCAGGGGCACTGGCAACGATCTTACTTGGCTTGCCGGGTCTTCTCACGCACAGCCCATTTCCAAAGGTCTCGGTCCGTAGTCATCGCCTCGGTGAGGCCCAATGTACGAAGGTCTTGCCTCACCACCTCAGCCCAGGTCTTCCTGGGCCTACCTCTTCCACGGGTTCCCTCAACTGTTAGGGTGTGGCACTTTTTCACGCAGCTATCCTCCTCCATTCTCACCACATGTCCATACCAGCGCAATCGTCTCTCTTGCACGCCACAACTGATGCTTCTAATGTTCAGCTTTTCTCTCAAGATACTTACACTCTGACGGGTATTCACATTGACATTACACATCCAACGGAGCATACTGGCTTCATTCCTTGCGAGCTTACATATGTCCTCAGCAGTTACAGCCCATGTTTCACTGCCATGTAGCATGGTTGTTCGTACGCATGCGTCATACAGTCTGCCTTTTACTCTGAGTGAGAGTCCCTTTGTCGCCAGCAGGGGTAAGAGCTCTCTAAACTTTGCCCAGGCTATTCTTATTCTAGCAGCTACACTTTCAGCGCACCCACCCCCACTACTAACTTGGTCGCCCAGATAGCGGAAGCTATCGACTACCTCTAGTTTTTCACCCTGGAATGAGATAGAAGTTGTTTCCTGTTTGTTTGCAGTCTTTATTGCACCTGAACATCTGCCACAAACAAAAACTAACTTGCTAGTTAACCTGCCT
The DNA here is from genome assembly GCF_046866305.1 of Octopus bimaculoides. NCBI lineage: Eukaryota > Metazoa > Mollusca > Cephalopoda > Octopoda > Octopodidae > Octopus > Octopus bimaculoides. The sequence goes on from NC_142953.1 coordinate 4,495,511, forward strand.
TTGATGTTGCTGCACCTCTTATGTGTCCATAGCTTGCACCGGGTACATCTTATAGAGTTACTACCTACTCCTTTTCTACATACTGAGCAGGGCCATCTACCTGAAGGGGTTTGTGTTTTATCTACCTTCCTACTTATTAGGATTTTGGTTTTAGCTAGGTTGACTCTAAGGCCCTTCAATTCTAGACCTTGCTTCCACACCTGAAACTTCTCCTCTAGTTCTGATAGTGACTCCGCAATTAGGGCAAGGTCATCAGCATAGAGGAGCTCCCAGGGGCAACCTGTCTTGAACTCCTCTGTGATTGCCTGGAGGACTATGATAAATAATAGGGGGCTGAGGACGGAACCTTGGTGGACCCCTACCTCTACCCGGAATTCATTGCTGTACTCATTTCCAACCCTCACCTTACTGGCCGCATCTCTGTACATGGCTCGCACAGCTCTCACTAGCCATTCTTCTATCCCAAGTTTCCTCATTGACCACCAGATAAGGGATCGGGGGACCCTGTCAAAGGCTTTCTCCATGTCAACGAAAGCCAGGTACAGAGGTTTATCCTTGGCTAGGTATTTCTCTTGCAACTGTCTCACTAGAAATAAGGCATCAGTAGTGCTTTTACCTGGCACGAACCCAAACTGCATCTCATCTAAATTGATTCGCTCCCTAATTAGTTGGGCTATGACCCTCTCTGTAACTTTCATAACCTGATCTAACAGCTTGATGCCTCTGTAATTATTTGTATCTAAAGCGTCCCCTTTACCTTTGTAGCAGTTGACTATGATGCTGCTACACCAGTCATAGGGTATGACTCCTTCGTGTATCACCTGGTTCGTAATACGGGTGACTAGGCTATAGCCAACACTGCCAGATATTTTGAGCATCTCTGCAGTGATTCCTGATGGGCCGGGGGCTTTCCCGGTCTTCATACTCTTAATTATATATATGTTTATATATATATCTTATAAGAGCAATAGCTCTATCTGGCTGGCCAACAATGGGTGCTTTTTCTGCACATTTTTGCTCAAGCTTCCTACTGACAATAATACTATTCTGTATTCATTGTTCTGTTTTAGTTTAACATTTCACCATAGACGACACCCTTCACATCTCACCAAACACAGTTGTGGTCCTGATTTGAGGATGGATTCTCTTTTCTCATTAGGTCATTTCATTGAATATAAGCATAGAGAACCTACTTTTATCATTTGTGTATGACTCCGTCCAGGAAAGGTTTCAGTAACAAGTCTATTCTTCAGTAACAAACAGAGGTCAAGAGGTCAGCTCCTTGATTAAGCTGAAAAGCAGTTAGATGATATGGGACCCATTGTCCAAGTTTAGGCACTTTGCCTATTTCCTGAAGGTATTTTATGAGAGAAGCATGACTTGAATTTAACTGTTTTTCAAGTTACTGTGCAGTTAATTTTGGATTTTCTTCAACTCCTGTTTTCAGAAGCTCAGTATTGACAGAACTGTGTTGTCTACATTGAGGGGAATTTGCAAGAAAAATATTTCACAAACAAAACTGACCAAACCATCACTGGCATGTCCAAACACTTAAAGCTTCATTTCCATAGACAGAAAGAATATTTCTTGCTATTTCCATTGCAGAAGAGCCTCTTGCTGAATTCATACAGCATGCTGTGTTTTTCAATGGGTCTAATCCAAACTCACTTTCAAAGGGTAGAATCCATACAAATTTAACCTTTAAGGTATATTGTCATCTGCAAAAGAAGGAGAAAACATTATAATGCAAAACTTAATGCTTATTTTACCACTAGTATTTAAGAAGTACCCCACAAAGTGATCATATCAAAAACTCAATGGGGTTTTCTTTCTAACCTAATACTAAAGATTTGCACAAAAGTACAAGAAAATAAAACAGACAAATAGGATAGGTTAGGGTAAAGAACTTTTCTGAATCATATAGACTCATAGAGCCAGCTTCCCAGATTCTAGTGGCACATACGTATCCCCCATGTTGGTCCATCACAGGACTACTCATTTTTGTCATCTGAGCAATGTGAAATGAAGTGCTTTGCTCAAGAGCACAATGGGTCACTCAGTCTAGAAATAGAAACCACAATCTTAAGAATATGAGTTCAACACCCTAACCACTATGCCTTTGTCTTAGTAGTAACTGATTCATTTACATTCTGAGTTCAAATCCCACTTAGGTCAACATTACCCTTCATTCCTCTGGGTTCAATAAAGTACCAGTCAAGTGCTGAGGTCAGTTTTTTTCTCTCTTTCTCTTTTATACTCTGTCTGTCTGTTTGCCTGTCTGTATGTATTTTTATTTCCCTATTTCTTTCTCTCTCTCTCTCTCTTTCTCCATTCCCTCTTTCTTTCTCTTTCTCCATTCCCTCTCTCTCTCCCTCCCCCTCTCTCTCTCTTAATATCATTCTTTTCACTCAGAATCAGGTGTCTTCTGAGATGGTCCTATCTGAGACCCCCTCACAAAATTCTCTTGCCTCTAAGAAAATTTAAGAGGGCTGAATCAAGGGCTAGCAACCATACAACAACAAAAAAAAACTATCTAAAGAGACTGTAGAACATGAAGGGCATGGGTGGATAGATGGACCAACGTTTCTGAACAGCACAGTAGAGAACAATAAAGAAAAACAAAATAGA
>NC_142953.1:4500638-4505638 GCF_046866305.1 Octopus bimaculoides
ATGTTTAAGAACTAGTTTATAGACAATTCTTTCAAAATTCTTTTTTTTTTTTCCGTTGTTCATATTCACTTGTATAGGTTGAACTATGTAAAATGTTAGAAAGAGAAAACCTTGCTGTTTTTCTTTCAAAACATACATTCAAATCAAAACTTCTCATGGATCCTTGAAATACTACTGTGAATCCTAAATTTACTACTGTAAAAACCCATGTAATTTACATACTTTTTTTCACAGTGTAAAGTGAGTAAAGTGTCATCCAAGCTGATGTTTATTGCTAATTAAACTTAATTTGCAACACCTGTGTGCATTTATCAGTTTTGTTTTCGTTGGTAATTCTTATCAACAACTTTTTCTGTGATCATGATTTGAGAAGACATACAGCCGTATGCTAAAGATCAGACATAATCTCTTGCAGGCAAGAAACGCAAAATAAAGTTTATTATAAACAACACAAATACTTTGTAAGTTAATAGCTTTCAAACTGATACCTGCTAAACTTGTGAAAGCATATTAGAAATGAAATAATTGGAGGATGAAGTGGAGTGAACAATGTGATTACAAAATACCAAAAGCACTAATTCCGCGGGATCAGACATATCTCAGGGTTCGCAGACAACAGGTGGACTTAGGCAACAGACCAGTAGTTTTCAAGAGGTCAGGAGAGGCTGCTTAGAAGACTTCTGTGATGATAGGAAGACAATTGAATTAAGCAATTTTGGGCCAAAATAGAAAAGAATGGCACAATCAAGAAAGAATTGGATGCACATTCTGACTGAGATATAACAACATCATAGGTGCAGGTATGGGTGTGTAGTAAGAAGCTTGCTTCTCAATCACATAGTTCTGGGTTCAGTCTCACTGCATGGAACCTTTGGCAAGTGTCTTCTACTACAGCCTCAAGTCAACCAAAACCTTGTGAGTGGATTTGGTAGACAGAAACTGAAAGAAGATCATCGTATCTCCCTCTCTCTCTCTCTATATATATATATATGTGTGTGTATCTTTGTGTCTGTGTTTATCCCTCCACTATCACCTCACAACTGATGTTTTTATGTTCATGTCCCCATAACTTAGCTGTTCAGCAAAACAGACCAATAGAATAAGCATTAAGCCTACAAAGAATAAGTCCTAGGGTTGATTTCTTTAAGGTAAAACTCTTTAAGGTAGTGCTCCAGCATGGCTGCAATCAAATGACTGAAACATGCGAAAGAATAAAAGAATCCACTAGTCTGGTTGATAAAATGATACGGTTATGTTCTCTTTAATTTTTGTATTATTTGAAGTCTTCCTATAAGGAAGGAGCTTGTTTCTAACAAAGATACAAAACTCCATCATTGGAATGTAGATAAAAAAATAGAAATTCACCTTTTGAACTTGAGAAATGTCTTACATAGTTTTGCTGTTCCACTTACAGATTGTATTTGTATATTTGTAATGTGCATGTTAGATGGTTAATTTCTTTTTCTGAAAACTCCAGCTTATCTAAATTGTCACTTATACATTTACTCACAAGTGTGTGCGTGTGTGTATGTGTGATATACATACATACATACACACATCTATATATATATATATATATATATATATATATATACATATATTTATACATATATATAAACACATATACATTCATATGTACTTACATACACACATAGACATATGTACACATACATGCATACACACACACACACACACACACACACACACATATATATATATGTGTTTGAACATATGTATATATGTGTGTGCAAAGCTGGTGTAAATCTATTTGGAAAGTAGGACATGAAGATTAGGTTAATGCTCTTCTCCAGGTCCCACAGCACCTTTGGTTGTATATAACAAAACAATATATTGGACAGACATGGAGATAGATTATTGGTCTGTTGATCACATGAATACATATGTACATACATATATATACATGATATATGTATATACATGATAATTACAAGACTATAAATGTATGTCTGTGTGTGTTGTATCTATGTGCCCTATGTGCCTACGTGTATGCATGCGGGCGTGTGCACCATTAAGTTTTTCCGATAACTATTATCTGTATATATATAAATATGCTACATCTATAAATACACTTACACATAGAAGTATATATTTGTATGTATGTATATATATATATATATATATATATATATATATATATAGAGAGAGAGAGAGAGAGAGAGATATGCATGTATATTTATGCTCTTGTGTGTATGTATGTATGTATGTATGTATATATATATATATATATATATGTCTGTCTACATGTATATATATATATATATGTGTGTGTGTGTGTGTGTGTGTGTGTGCGTGTGTGTGTATACATGCATAAAGATATAGCTAGTTAGCTAGCTAGCTTGTTAGATAGATAGATAGTCAAACAGATAGATGGATAGAAAGATATGTACATATACTCTGTCATTAATATATATCTACATGCATCTATGTGTGCATGAGAGTCTGTGTGTCCATGTATATATGTGTGAGTGTCTGCTTGCATACAAGACCTGATCAGTAAGTATCCGGGCTGTTGCTATAGTAATGATGCTCAAGCACACAGTGTAAAGCTGCTTGGCACAAATTGACCTTGAATTCTGCTGGGAATGAACACTAAGTCTTACAGCAGTGCTTGGAAGGAAGGTGTGTAGCGTGCAGTCATCACATTGACCATGACAAAGAAAGTTGTCATGGTGATGATGATACCTGCTCAGAGGCTTACATGAAGTTGCAGAAAGTGTATCGTTACTATGGCATCGTTACTATAGCAACAGTCCGAATACTTATTGATCAGACTACTTATATGTATGTGGTTCAAAAGAATATACAATATATATAAAATGAACAATACAGATAAAGATTGAAGCATATACATTGATATACTTCCAGCCATGTTCGAAACATAACATACAGTTTTATGTCTCAAAAATATAGAATATTTCTGTAATCAGCTGTAGTATATTTATTCTTCATAGATTGAAGGTTGGATTCAATCCATGGTAGTGAGATGTGGGCTCTAAAAGTAGAGGACTAGATAAGAAAACTGTTAGTATGCTCTGTTGGATGTGAAATATCAGTGTGCATGTGTGACAAAGTGCTTGTGTGTTGGGAGAGAAGATAGGCATAAGAAGAATCAGCTGTAGTATGTAAGAGAGAAAACTGCACTGGTTCGGTCATGTGAAGCATATGGATGAGGATAGTTGCATAAAGAAGTGCTGATCACTTAAAGTAAATAGAACTCATGGGAGAGAGAGGCCCAGGGAAATATTGAATGAAATATCGAAGGCTAATCTCAAGATGCTTGGCCTTACAGAGGAGGTGATAAAGGATCAAGATGATTGATATTTTGCAGTGCTCGAGAAGAACCATCCACCACAGCAGAATTGATATCCTAAAACTACTTTGGTAAATGCTTGTGAGTGGGCTCTGTCCCACCGCCACTTTCTCTGCCCTATCATGTATTGCCCTCACATCTCGTCCCCTAACACTCATCACATCTGTATTTGTGTCTGCTGTAATCATCTGAGAGCAGACTAGGCACATAGTCCTCTTCCTTTTGGTTTCCTCTCCTCCTCCCCCACCAGAACCACTTCCATTTCTCATTATCTTCCCTGATTGCTATTTCCACCAATCAACTTCATTTTATGCTTTCAGCCTTTGCTCTCTTCTTCCTCTCTGCTATACTCCATCCTTAACACCTCTCTTATCTGCTATCACCCTCAACGTCATCACATATGTGCCACAGCCCCACTGAGCTACTCCTCTATCTCTCACAATCACTTGTTAAAGTCACCTGTACCCATCCCTCCTCACACTGTTATGAAACTTCCTCCTCTATCCCCTTGCTTACTTACTCTGTCTAATGCCCTGTACCACTTCACTAACATTCACCCAGAACCCAGGACCCGGGAGGGATAAATTATGAAAGTTAATCACACTGGGATTTGAACTCAGAAAATATAAAATAGCAAAACTACAAAAAAAGGAAGAAAAAAAATTGTTTATCCAATACACATTTGTTTCTGCCAACTCACTGCCTTAAACACATAAATATTGATTGATGTAGTTCTGTCTTTTGTTGTTATTTTCGTTTTTGTTGTTCCTTTTTTCAATTTTTTTTTTTTTTTTTTTTTTTTTTTTTGATAAATGGCCAAAATATTTAGGAATCAGTTTATTTCAATATTGATAAAATATTAGAAATAAAAAGAAGACAAGAAAAAATGTGGAATATTAAATGAATAAATAATTAATAAATATTGTTGGTACGTCAAACTACATTTTTCTTGTCTCGCTGAAGTGAGGCTACAATAAAAGGAAACACTTGATCAAGGTGCAATAAAGTGGGATTGAACATGGAACCATGTGGCTGAGAAGCAAACTGCTTACCTCACAGCCATGCCTGCACCTAAATGAAGAATTTATTAGAATAACCTCATCATAATTAAGCTGGTTTTCAGAGCATAAATTAATATGTTTGTGTCACAGAACTAAGAGCAGTCTCAGGTGGCTGTTGGTATCAGAAAGGTAGATATTGTATGGTATAGTCACAGAGACACCTCTAAAAACATGAGGTAGACACAGCTAAAATGATTTTAGTTGTAGATCTGCTTAATTCAGATGAATTTGACTTGACCTGGGGCTAAACAGTAACAAGTATTTTTTTTTCTTTGTATCTCCTTAAAAGGAACAGACATTGTAAAGAATATAAGAATATAAAAATAGTATCCTGAAAGAACTTCCTTCCTGTTGACCTCTGTTCGTTTAACTCAATTGATCTATTCAAATGTCAAATCAAATCAAGCACAAACATCTGTTATTCTGTTATTCCATTATTCTGCTATTCTGTGTTCTTATTTGCTTTGAGAGTCAATCACGTTGTTGAGACTACTGTGTGAGATTTTGAACTCTAATCTGTTGTGCTATAGTACTAATACTGACTGTCTACTATCTACTGTCTAGACTTAGGATATGTTGTTAGGTTGCTTTTTTTTTCTCTCTAATAT
>NC_142953.1:4530638-4560638 GCF_046866305.1 Octopus bimaculoides
TAGTTATTCTACTTTCTGCCCACATCTAGTTATACAACTGAATGTCTGCCTCTTTCTCTAATTATATTATCTATCCTTATATCAATTTATTCCACAATCTAGTTTTTTTATTTTTTTTTATTCTGTCTGTATATCTAGTTATTGAACTTTCTATGTCTCTATCTTCCTATCCAGTTATTTCATTGTCTGTTAACCTATCATGTTATCCCAATGTGTATGTATGTGTGTATCTCTGTTTATTCTACCATTTGTTTATCTGTCTAATTATTCCAGTTTCTGTCTATCCATTTAGCTTTCTTTTTTGCCAATACCTATATCTATCTAATCATATTTCTGACTATCTATCGATCTATTTTTTCCATAAATCTAGTTATTTCAGCATTTATCTATCTAACTAGTTATTCTACTATGTGCCTATATGTCTATTTTGTTACTTATTCCAATATCTATCTATTTTGTTATTCTACTACCTTTCATCTATCTAGTTATTCCAGTGTCTGTCTAACTTTATTCCAGTATCTGTCAATATGTCTATTTATTTAGTTATTCCAGCATCTATCTATCTAGTCAATCGACTACCTGTTCATCTAACCAGTTATTCCAATGTCTGTCTATATGTCTAGCATGTTATTCCAGCATCTATCTACCTAGTTATTCCCTTGCCTGTTCAGTAATCTAGTCTTTCAAGTATCTGTCTATATGTCTAACTATGTAGTCATTCCAGCAGCTATCTTTCTAGTTATTCCAGTGTCTGTCTATATGTCTATCATGTTATTCCAGCATCCATCCATCTAGTTATTCCATTACCTGTTTTTAATCTAGTTATTCCAATATCTGTCTACATGTCTATATATTTAGTTATTCCAACATCTGTCTTTCTAGTTATTCCAGTGTTTGTCTATACGTCTATCTATCAATTTATTCCAGCATCTATCTATCTAGTTATTCTCTTGCCTGTTTCTTAATCTAGTTATTCCAATATCTGTCAATATGTCTATGTATTTAGTTATTCCAGCATCTGTCTATCTAGTTATTCTACTGCCTGTTCTCCTAACTAATTACCCCCGTATCTGTGCATATGTCTATCTGCTTCATTATTCAGCATCCATCTATCTAGCTATCCCTACACCTGCTCATCTCTCTAGTTATTTTAATCTGTCTTTTTAGTTTCTTCAATATCTGTTTTCTAGTTTTCTATCAATCTAATTATTTTAGTATTTGTCTATGTACCTATACTATCTATCTATTTCACTATACGTCTACCTGTAGATCTAGTTATTCCATTACCCATTTAACTATAAATTTAGTTATTCCACTACTAGTGTATCTATATAGGTCTACTTATTTCACTGCTTGTTTGTTTATAGATAGATCAATCATAGGCAAACTGCAGTCTACAGGACTTTCTGAATGGCATGATTAATGAAAAATTACCTTGTAATTTTTAGTAGTGTAGTCCATCTGGTGACGAGCCATGTCTTATGTAGCCCATTTCTCAAAAAGGTTTGTCCATGCCTGATCTAGATATTCCACTATCCTGCCTGTATATAAATCTCCTTGTTCCATTTATTCTTGGACAGGTGCAAATGTGGTTGTGTGGTAAGAAGTTTGCTTCCCAACTACATGGTTCCAGGTTCAGTCCCACTGTGTGACACTTGTATCACACTTTGGGCAAATGTCTTCTACTCTAACCTCGGGCCAGCCAAAGCTTTAGTTGCGTTTGGAAAGGAGGACATGGTGCATTGGTTCCTATTTCCAGCAGTCCTGTTTATGATGGAGGAATTTATATAAAAAGATATTTCGTGAGCATTGTTATAATAATAATAATAATAATAATAATAATAATAATGTCCCGACTTCTATAACCTGCGATGAGATACTCCGTTATTGTGTGCGTGTGTGTATACATACATATATGTATGTATATATATATATGTGTGTATATATATATATATATATATATATATATATATACATACATACACATATCTTGGTACACGATTGTCTCTCTGATCAATAACTTCACTGTCTGTCCATTTATCTAGTTAGTCCACAGTCCTTCAATGTACATAGTTATACCCATGTCTCAATATCAAGATATTCAACTACACTTCTGTCTCATCGCAACGTCTTGTTATCCTGGTGTGTGTGTGTGTGTGTGTGTGTATGTATCTCGTTATACCCTTGTCTGTCTATATTTCTAGTTATTTCACAATCTAATTAATTCAATTATTTCACTATCTAATTATTTCACTATCTGTCTAAGTTATTCTATTGTCTGACTGTACATTTATATATTTAGTTATTCCACAGTCTCTCTAATTAATTTCTTCACTGTCTGACCTTATATCCAGCTATTTCACTATTTGTCTACCTTGTTATTCTCTCCTCTGTCTGTCTGTCTGTCTGTCGGTCAATCTCTGTCTTCTCTCTCTCTCTGACAATTTGTCCCTCTCTCTTTCTGTCTCATTCTGTCTCTTTGTCACTCTCTGTCTCTCTCTCTCTGCATCAATATTGCCTGTTATTTTTCTCTCTGTCTTTGTTCTGTCTGTCTGCATCTTTCTCTCTCTGTGTAAATATTTATTTTATTCTCTCTCTCTCTCTTTTTGTCCAGCCTGTCTCTGTTTCTCTATCTAGTTACTTTGCTCTCTCTCTGTGTCTCTGACCCCCCCTCTCTCTCTGTATTTACTTTTCCGTCTGTGTATCTATCTACTTATACCTCTGCTTGTCTCTCTGTCTATTTCACCATTTGCCTATCTAGTTAGTCTACTCTCTCTTTCTCTCTCCTCCATTCTTTGTATTAAGTTATTCTACTGTATATCTATCTCCATGTACCACTAAATCTCTCTCTGTCTCTCCAATTATTTCACCTCTCTTTATCCAACCTGGTAATCCACCACCTGTCCTTCTATCTAGTCGCTTAAGTATTTCTCTGTCTAACTAGGTACTCCAGTGACACCTGTATGTCTCAGGTTCCTCTATCTGTCCACCTACCTACTTATATCACTTGGTTTACCTGTTTCGATACAGATGATTTGGCATGGCTGACTGGAAATTCAGCCTGTTTTCCTGACAGTGCTTTTTGGCACTGGAGGCACACACACACACACACACACACACACAGGCATGCATGCACACGCACGCGCACGCACATCCACGCACGGGCATATACACATGCAGAAAGATCAAGTCAGTGAGACAGATGGAGAGAGACGTTACAGTTTATTACTTGAACACTGTCCTCATACACATAAAGAGAAATCTGCTTATACACACACACACAGAGTTGGAGAGAGGGGGAGAGGGAGAGGGAGAGGGAGAGAAACTTTAAAACGTCTGATGTCAAATAAGTCAGAGTGGAATCAGTGATGCCGGATAGGCAGTATCAAAATGACTGCGTCAAAACGTCTTATATCTTTATTTCAGTGTTTCTGTTTAATTATTCCAGTGTCTCTCTGTCTCTCCTTGTCCAGTTGTCCCGAATATTTGTTCTTCTGTCTAGTTATTTCAATATCTACCACTGACCACTTGGACAGACATTAGACATTACACCATCTACATACAGGCGGACACACATTGACAGACACTATATAGGCGCAGGTGTGACTACGTGAATAGCCGCAGGCCAGCTTCCTAACCACATGGTTCCAAGTTCAGTCCCACTGCGTGGAACCTTGGGCAAGTATCTTCTGCTATAACCTCGTGTCGACCAAAGCCTTGTGAGTGGATTTTGTAGACGGAAACTGAAAGAAGCCCGTCGTATACATATGTGTGTGTGTGTTTGTCCCATCACCACTACTTAACAACCTTTGTTGGTGTGTTTGCGTCCCCGTAAATTAGCGGTTCGGCAAAATACCTCGATAGAATAAATAACAGGCTTAAAATAAACTAAGTACTGGGGTCGATTCATTCGACAAAAAATTTAAGGCGGTGACTTTTTAATACAAGATTTTTTTTTTGAGTGAAATTTGGCTGCCATTTTTAGCAGGTTATTAGACAATATAATGAGTCCCTCATATTAATTACTTTTTTCTTTTCTTTTTCTTTTTATCCATTTTCTTCACAAAATGTTACATTATAATTTTTAACGTTTGCAAAATTGAGCTCAGCAACGAAGCCGCTGAACCAGTTCCTCTGTTAGATGTTTCAATGTTAAGCGTCGGAAAAAACATAAGTAACGGTGATTGATCAAACTCTTTGCGTTATAAGTTCAAATCTCGCTCGCGTCAACTTTGATTTTTACCCTTCCAGTGGATCAAAGTGAATAAACTGTTGCACAGTGCAAAGCTTTTCTCCGTTCTTTAAAAACCGAAAAAAATGTATGTCTGCGTGCGCGTGCATGCGTCTGTGTTGTGAAGACGCGTAGAAGGTCGTGAGTTCGATTCCCGGCGGCGCGTTGGGTCCTTGAGCAGGACACTTTATTTCACGTTGTTCTTGTCCACTCGGCTGTCAAAATGGAGTAGTACCTTTCTGTGATTCAAAGGAGCAGTCTTGTCACATTCTGTGTCACGCTGAATTACCATGAGAACTACGTGAAGGTTACACGTGTTTGTTTGTGGAGTGCTCAGTCACTTGCACATTAATTTCACAAGCAAACTGTTCCGTTGATCAGATCAGCAGAAACCCTTGTCGTCGTAACTGACGGAGTGTCAGGTATCAGAATGATTGTGTGTGTGTGTGTGTGCACGTGTGCGTATGTGTGTGTGTGTGTGTGTGTGTGTGTGTGTGTTGGTGCAAGTTGTTTTGTTGGTTTAGCTTTACGAATTAATTTTTCACTAAATTTTGTTTACATGCCGAGTCGAACGTGCAGTTTTGTTGATGAATGCACCAAAATTGCCTTGACCCTGAGCCAACACCTGATGAAAATGTATGAATTTGTTTGCATTTTCTATTATTTTTTTACCTGTTGTCCCTGCTTAATTCTCTCTCTCTTTCCTCTCTTACACACATATACATTTATAATTATCTATCTATCTATCTATCTATCTATCTATCTATCTATCTATCTATCTATCTATCTATCTATCTATCCATACATACATACATACATACATACATACACTGTATGAGGGATGTGCTGAAAAGTTCCTGGCTTTAAGGGTGTCGCGAAAGGCCTAGCTGGAGGCCCATCCATCCGAGTTCCTTTACAGGGCTTCAAAAAACTGAAGGGCCGCTGCAATAAGTGTGTGAATCTGAGAGGGGAATGCGTTCAATAAAATCATATTTTCTTCTACCCTAAGCCAAGAACTTTTCAGCACCTCCTCGTATGTATGTATGTATGTATGTATGTATGTATGTATGTATGTATGCATGTATATATATATATGTGTGTGTGTGTGTGTATATATATATATATATATATATATATATATATATATATATATATATATGCATATATACAATACATAGACATGGAGCGGGCCAATCCTTGGCTGAAACATCTAAGTTATGTAAATTATTTATATACGCGCACGTATGATGATGATGATGATGATGACGACGATGACAGTGATGACGATGAAGATGACGACGTTGCTGATGATAGCTATGGTGATAATGAGGCTGACGACGACGACGACGATAATGACGACGAGGGTGACGATGATGACTGTGATGACAACGACGAAGACGACGACGATGATGATGCTAATAATGATGATGGTGACGTCGACGACTACGACGTCGAGGACTACGACGTCGAGGACTACGACGTCGAGGACTACGACGTCGAGGACTACGACGTCGAGGACTACGACGTGGGCGACTACGACGTCGACGACTACGACGTCGAGGACTACGACGTCGACGACTACGACGTCGACGATTACGACGTCGACGACTACGACGTCGACGGCTACGACGTCGACGACGATGATGCTAATAACCATGGTGCTGCTGATGATGATGATAATGATTTATTAGTCAAAGTATTTCATGTGTTAAGGAAGTAATTGAGTGTTGCTGTAAAAGAAAACAGAAACACAAAGAAAATACAAACAAGGATATCATCTCCTTCATTTTTTTTCCCTTCCAAATTTTTTTTTATTACTTCAAATTGTTTTTCCTTCATCTCCCCACACTTTTTTTTTTTATTATCGACCTTGATAATACATAATAATTTATTGCTTTCTATAGGTGTGTGTATACGTGTGTGTTTGTTTGAATGCCTGTGTGTATGTGTGTCTGGCTGTGTGTGTGCGTTTGTTTGAGTCTGGCTGTGTGTGTGCGTTTGTGTCTGGCTGTGTGTGTGTGTGGTCTGGGTACGTTTTATGTATGTGAACGTCTGTACGATTGTGTGTGTGTGTGTGTGTGTGTGTCTGATGTGTGTGCACGTATGGGTGTGTGTGCGTGTTTGTATCTGATGTGTGTGCACGTATGGGTGTGTGTGTGTGTGTGTGTGTGTGGTTATGTGTATGTCTGGACGTATTTTGTGTGCGTGAGCGTGTGTGTGTGTGTGTGTGTGTTTGTGTGTTTAAGTGCCTGTGTGTGTGTGTGTGTGAAATGTGCGCGCATGAGTGTGTGGGTATGTGTGTGCCTACCTGTGTAGGTGTTTGCCAAGGTGAATTTTGTGTGCGTGAGCGTGTCTGTGTTTCTGTGTGTATGTGTATGTGTGTGTGTGCGTGCGTATGAGTGTGTGCGTGGGGATATGTATGTGTCTGGCTGTATAAGTGTGTGTGTGTTCTGGGTGCATTTGTGTGTGTGTGTGTGTGTGATACGTGTGCGCAGGGGTATGTGTATGTCTGCTTGTACACGTGTGTTTGGATGTTTTGTGTGTGTGTGTGTGTGTGTGTGTGTGTGTGCATCTGTGTGTGTGTGTGCGTGCATGAGTCATATGTGTGTATGTATCGGTATGTGAGTCTGACTGTAGTTGTGTATGAGTGTGTGTCTGGTAATATATCTGGAAGTGTATTTGTGTGTACGCATTTAGAAGTGTGTGTGTATGTGTGAAAGTGTTTTGTGTGTGTGTGTGTGTGTGTGTGTGTTCATGTGAGTATGTATGTGTATGTGCGCGCGGCTGAGTGTGTTTACGAATGTGTGAATGTGCGTTTGGGTGTGTGTGTGGTTTGTGTATCTGAACGTGTATGTGTGTGTATATGTGTGTGTGTGCATGTTTGTGTATGTGTGTGTGTGTGTGTGCATGTTTGTGTATGTGTGTGTGTGTGTGTGCATGTTTGTGTGTGTGTGTGTGTGTGTGTGCATGTTTGTGTATGTGTGTGTGTGTGTGTGCATGTTTGTGTGTGTGTGTGTGTGTGCATGTTTGTGTGTGTATGTGTGTGTGTACGTATGTGTGTCTGGCCTTGTCTGTTGTGCAGGTATTTTCTTTCTCTTTTTCTTTTCCTCCTCCCTTCTCTGTCTGTCTGAATCTTTCTTTCTCCTCCTCTCTCTCTCTCTCTCTCTCTCTCTCCCTCTCCCTCCCTCCCTCTCTCTCTGTTGAAAATGTGTTTTGTGGGTGCATGTATCTTTATCTCTGAGTTGCGTGCGTGCGTGTGTTTGTGTGTGTTTGTGTGTGTGTGTGTGTGTGCCTGTGCCTGTCTCCTGTCTGCATAACAATGCCCGTGGGTGTGCTACTGCGCACGTGAAAGTGTATTTCTCAGCGTGCAATAGAAGACGCTACATGTGACTGCATGTAGAAGCATGTTTGTCTGTATTTAATTCTTTCGAAATTATTTGTTTGCCTGTAAAGTGTCAAATCTAAGAAATCTTTTTGTTTATCTTTTATCTTTTAATCTTTTAATCTTTCGTTTGTTTCAGTCATTGGACTGCAGCCATGCTGGGCACCGCCTTGAAGGGTTAGGTTCTCAAACGTTTTGGGCTACCGCTTCCCTCATAGCCTCATAATACTGTCAGCCCTATTTTTTGTGCATAAATAAATATTTTATATTTTACTAATTTATACATACTATGAAACATGCTGTCACAAATTTCATTTACGTGGTGTGACGTACGTGACAAAAAAATGGATGTGACATCCGGGCTAATAATATTTGCCATATCTTCGAAATAGGACTGGGAAAGAATTGTCTCAATATCGGTATCTGGTCAGAAATGAACCATTTCAACATAGCTTCTACTACTATATAGTGAGTTTTTTCTGGTTATTCAAAAAAAAAAAAAATAATAAATAAATAAATAAAAAAGATTTCCAAAACCTCTTTTGCATTAGCTTCTATGAGAATGGTCCCAATGTTTCAGCAGACGATGGTAGTGGTGGTGGTGTTTGTTTAAATGCTTACCCCCCCAAAAAGGGCTACTCTGGATTCGCCTCTTATATGATTACCTTTGTAGTACAGGCAGTACTCGTTTTTGTTAGTTGAGTGAACTGGAGCAACATAAAATAAACTACCTTGCTCAAGGACACAACACGCCGCCGGGAATTGAACCCACGATCTTAAGTTCGTGACCCGGATACTCTAACCACTAAGCCGCAAGCCTTCACACACACACACACACACACACACACACACGCACGCACGCACGCACGCACGCGCGCGCGTGTCTTCGTGTCTGTGTTTGTCACAAACAATCTGAAAGAGTAACTTTTGAGCTCCGAAGGGGAAAGTTTGCGGGCTGATTGCTCCATTAATTAATTGATTAATTGATTATAAGTACAATCTATTGTATGATGTAGATGCGGTTACGCAAGCTTTTTGAAACATATACAGGCGGATAAAGTTATGTAAGAATGTAACTCTTTATTTACATTATTTACATTTGACGGATATTTCTCCTCATCTTGTTTGTTGTTAACACAACGTTTCGGCTGATATACCCTCCAGCCTTCGTCAGGTGTCTTGGGGAAATTTCGAACCTGGGTTCTCATTCCTAACGATGTTACTATTATTATTATATTATTATTATTATTACTATTATTAATCAGGTCTGATTACTACATCTTTACGCTCTTTCTTTCAGTCCCTTTCAGTCATTTGTTATCTCTTTCTCTCTCTTACACATGCACACATACATACAATTAGATACACACACACAACACTCTCTCTCTCTCGAACCAAAATCGTAGCAGACGATAACTAAAGAGAACACTGTGTATGTGTGCATATGCTTTTGTATGTATATTATGTATGTGTGTATGCAGGTATTGATGTATACACGCGATATTGTCTAAAAAATCTGTACATTGTTGATCGACCTGCTAGAAATCGCAGCCAAATCACTCAATGTGACATACTACCTTCGTTAAAAACCCAAGCGCACATTAAATGGGAAGAAAACCAGAGACTGTTCCAATAGCTTGAACATTTTAGTTCAGAGACCAACTTGATCATGTGTGTTGTAGAGCTAAATAACAACACGAACATACATTTATGACATTACGTGCATGCACACACACATATACACACACGCAATTAAGTTAAACTCTGTTCCTCTCTTTCTCTGTCTCGTTCTATGTATGTATGTATCTCTCTCTCTCTCCCTTATTTTCCTCATTGTCACTCACTCTGTCTTTCTCCTTTTTTTTTTTCTCTTTGTCTTTCATATCACTCCCATCTCCCTACTCTCTCTCTGTTTCTCCTTCCCCTTCCCCTCTCTCGCATACACTTACATACAAGTATTTAACAAACAGCGTTTGAACCGAAAACATCCGAAAATAGCCGAAGTCCTTTTCTCCATTTATCGTCTGCTAAATGCTTAGACGTATCACTTGTTTCAAGAAGAAGACGTCTGAATTCAACACCGAAAACACCTTATGCAGTTCATTGAAAAATATTCATTTCTTCTTTTACTACTTATAAAACATCATTTAAAAGTTAAGATAGATTTCTAAACTGGAAATTGGTATCGTTTCTGCTTTTATCACTCGCCGTTCTCCTCGCGAAGAAGCCATTTAAAGTTTAAACTGAAGGTAAAGCACCTTATTAAATTCATAGAAAATTTTGCACAAAACCATATTAATGGGTGATTTTTGGTAACTGAATGTTTAGAGCTGTGTCACTGTTGCTCAAAAACTAACAAATAAACCGAACACTTCTCGAAGATTATTTACATTATTTACATTTGACGGATAATGTAAATAATTCCTCATCTCTTAAATATAGAACTGTACTTCTCGAAGAGTTCGTACAGCTCAGATGCAATAATATCTCATATTCAGTCTACTATTTTGACTGGTTGTTTTATGAGAGAAGATGCATTTATACGTAGAATATTTTTGGTTCCGTCTGACAAAGAAGTACATTTCGTATTCAAAAGGATACAGTTTCCGATAAAACTCAGCTTTTGCCATATGTTTAAATCAATGTCGGGAAGAAACTGTAAACATTGTTGAGCAACGACTCAAGAAGATTTCTCCCATGGACAACTGTATGTTGCATGCGCAAGAGATGGCGGTCCAAGCAATTTTACTCCTTCTGGCAAAATTATGTTCCTTCCAGAAAAAGTTAAAAAAAAAGAAGCTAAACATTGTTCGTAAAGAAGTTCTTGGTTTACACTAAATAGCAAATAAGAGGGACAGATAAAAATAAAACTAAGGGGTGAAAAATAACAAGAGACCGGAAAATGTGAAGCTTAGAAATAAAGTGCAAAAATATATGAACAACAGTATCATAGGGGTTGTCTTCCGAGTAACTCGAGGTAACCCTAATGTATGTATGCATGTATGTAAATATATATATGTATATATATGTACATAAATATATGTATGTGTAAGTGTGTGTGTATTTGTGTATGTATATATATATATATATATATAATGTATAAAATACAAAATGGGACAAGAACGTAGTATTTGTGTATGCACATATGTATATCTATGTGTATACATTTATAGGCATATATATATGTACATATACATATATATATATACATACACACATGCATACATATATATATATATACACAAACACACGTATATATATACACGTGTTTGTATGTGTGTATATATATATATATATATATATATATATATAAGACTAAGATCGTTATTTAAAAATACCCATCTTATCAGGTGGCCAGCATGGGAATAAAAACCTCAGAGATAATAATTATTATAAAATTATAATTTAGAGTATCTAAGAAATATGTGGTTTTATTGTCAAAGTTTGACTGCTATGTCAAGCATGGTGGTATCTTTTAGATACCCTAAATTATAATTTATATATATATATATATATATATTATATAACTGGTCAAAATGCACTTCCACTCTTGTGATGACCGCTTCATTTTTTCCCCTCTTGTTCAAATCGCTTTACTCCCCGTCGTTGTGGAGCTCTTCCAAGTGACATTTTTCGATCACTTGGATATTACTCGACCACCCACGGCGTGGGGGACAAGTCGATTATATCGACCCCAGTGCTCAGCTGGTGCTTAATTTATTGATCCTGAAAGGATGAAATGCAAAGTTTACCTCGGCGGAATTTGAATGCAGAATGTAGAGACGGACGAAATGCTGCTAAGATTCCGCTTGCTCGCCGCCTTATTTTTCATTCATTATATTGAACTTGCTTTGCGCTCTCTTTCTCAGTCTATAAGGCGGTGCTCCAGTATGGCCAAAGTCAAATGACTGAAGCAAATAAAAGAATATATATATAATCTTACAGGAAGAAGGACAGTGACTTCGAAGTTTCGGATAACTAGCCTTCGTCAGATTGCCCGACGAAGATTAGAAGGCTAAAACTTCTAAGTCACTGTTAGCCCTGTTGTTGTAAAAGTGTATTAAAATATAATAAACACGCGCTATACAAGTAAGTATTGAGTTATTATTCAGTTTTTATTATAACGCAACTTAAAAGTACACATACGTATGTACATATGAACTTCCTTTTTGCGATTTGATTTAACATTTAAGGCGGCCCGGGGTCGATAAAATAATGTTCAAGTATAGAGAATTGGATTTGATGTAAATGGACTCTCTCTCAAAATGGCTGGTCTTGTGTCTAAATCAGAAACCGTTTTTATTATTTAAAGAGGCAGAAGCGGCAAACTGGCAGAATCGTTAGTATGCCGGACAAAATGTTAAGCAATATTTCGTCCGCCTGGACGTTCTGAGTTCAAATTCCACTGAGGTCGACTTTGCCTTCCATCCTTTCGCAGTCGATAAAATAAGTGCCAGTTGAACACTGGAGTTGATGTAATCGGCTAGCACCCCATCTTCCCAAAATTTCAGGTCTTGTGGCTACGCCGCAATGTTTCTCAACTATTTTTGTTTTACTTATGGACCCCTTTGATTCCTATTTTACCCGTATGGACCCTCCTAGCCATTCGATGTTTAAAGAATAATATGTTTTTACAATTAAATATTATTACGAATTGTATATCAAAAAATGTTAAAATACTTTGTATACTGTGGAAGTGTAACCAATTCATTGCAGATAAATTTTAGCCCATAAAGTGCTGGGATTTGCATGGACTGCTGAGCACATTTTATGAAAATGAGACTACCATGCACACATAAAAAACAAAAAAATAGTTAAAATATCTTCTTAGTATATAATGGTGGCAAGTTCTACATCATCTGAAAATTCATTAGTTGAAGTATTAGTCCTTTTACATTCTGATATCTTTATTAGGCATAAACCCTAAACATAGATGGGGACACCACAAGGACAGACAAGATCACTATGGGGACAAAAAACATAAGACGAATGTAAATGAAATGAAAGTTATATAAAAATGAAAATGGACGCATGGTCCCCACTCCCATGCAGTACCATTTGAACCGTTATATGTACTATTTACAATTGTTCTTTTTTTCCCCTTTAATTTCATACTTTTTTTTGTCTTTAGTAGAACTTCATTAGTGGTTCGATATCTCTCAATTTCACTACTGGTAACTCTTTCTTCGATCAATATTACCTTCATATCCTCCGCGTAGATGTATGAAGGCACCTTTACTCTTACTATTGAATGTAACTTGATTATTATTTTTTTTTTCTGTTTCAACAATTTTTGGATTAGTGCGTCGGACAAAATGTTTAGTGGCATTTCTTCCGGCTCTTTACGTTCTGAGCTGAAATCTCGCCGAAGTCAACTTTGCTTTTCACATTTCCGGGGTCGATAAAAATAAGTATCAGTTGAACACTGGAGTCGATTTAATCAATTTACCCACTTCCTCTAACAAATTGCTGGCCTTGTGCCAAAATTATAGACCAGTTTTAATGGCGAGTTCACAGAATCGTTAGAGCATCAGGAAACTGCTTAGCAGCATTTTCTGCGGCTCTTCATGTTGATCTGAAATTCCACCGAGGTCAACTTGCTTATCATCTTTTCGGGTTCGATGAACTAAGTACCAGTTGAACGCTTGGGACAGCTGTAAGCGATTTAACCCTCCCCTAAAATTGCTGGCTTTGTACCAACATTATTATGCTTGTTTTCTTTTCTCTCTCGATATTTGGAGTAGAAGTGTATCTAAGATTTTTGTTACACAAATTTGGTTTCATTAATAGTTTTGTCATATAGGAAGTCTTTGACAAGGCAAGTGTTTTTTTTTTTTTAATGCATTTACCGGAAAGAGAACAAAATTGTTTTGGACATTTGTTCGATTTCGTTGGTAATGGTGTCGAACAGTAGAGGCAACGCTTCCCCAAGCAACAATGAAAATAGCATTTCTGCCATTGCTAAACAAAATAATATCAAGCCTGGACTGCCAAAGTTCTTCCCTGTTGTAAACATGGAAAGTTTTGCCTTTACAGAAAAAATAAAGGTGTTTTTTGAAAGTTTCTGAAGTTTTCATCGATGACACAAACAACACTGACACACATACACAAAAGTGTCGTTAATACATGGAGTTTGTTTTGCGTAAGCTGCCTCAACTGTTGAAATAATATATATGAACTAATTGATATATATTTAAATGTATCCACTCATGAGGATGGGAATTAAATGCAGTCTCAAGAAGAATGGAGGACTGAGAGATAGCAGAAAACGGGAAAAGAGACGAAGAACCAAAAAGAACAGACAGACAGACCTGCCATGAAAGTTCTAAAAAACTCAACCAAAAGCTCGAACAGGAACTATTTGAGTTATATGAACTAGAGGAAACTGAGCTGCCCAGTCCGTGGATGGAGTAGAAATTAGACAGGTACATCTTCCAGTGATCATATCTTTATGAAAAAAAAAAAAGTTTACGAATGTGCAATGTAATTTTGGTTTCTTCATCAACGAATTCAAAGAAGGCTTTTGGAGAAACCTGAAAGCTATACAATGTCTGGTGGGCGAGTAGAAACGTGGGCGAGTAGAAACGTGGGGCGCTCAGACTCGACCTAACAAGTGGATTTTAATCTTGTTTCGGTGAATAACTCTAAATGATTTTTTATGTACTATAATTATATTTTAATTATTGTATTTTCTACCTACGTTTTGTTTATTTTTATCAGACTTTTCTACTTATCTTTTTGTTATATTTTATCAAATTTTTAATAGGCTCAGGCATGGTTATGTGGTTGAGAAACTTGCTGTACGACCACATGGTTTCGGGTTCAGTCCCACTACATGGCACCTTGGGCAAGTGTCTTCAACTATAGCCCCCGGGTCGACCAATGTCTTGTGAGTGAATTTGGTTGATGGAAAATATATGGAAACCTATTGTGTGTGTGTGTGTCCCATCGCCGCTTGACAGTTGGTTGTAGGTTTTGCTTACGTCCCAATAACTTACAGGTTCGGCAAAAAAAAAAAAAAGTGCTGGGGTTGTTTTTCTTTCCTTCGTCTAAATCCTTCAAGGTGGAGCCTAGCATGGTTGTAGCCCAATGGCTAAAACAACAGAAAAAAAAGGGAGGGGCGCGAAAATAATGCATCTATCGTTGTCTTCACCCCTCCCTTTCTCTTTATCATTATCCATTTCAACATGTATTGTAAACTAGATGTTCTCTTTAATGGTTATTATATTTTCTGTATTTCTGTGAGCCGTTGTGGCTAATACAGGGAGAATTATTGTTGTTATTATTATTTTTTTTAGGTGCTGTACCTCTTCCACCAGGATCGAGATTGCTGATAAAAAGTAATACGCCAAAACAAATTTTTAATGGATTTTCAAACCACCACATCTTGTTCATTTAATTAACAATAATTTTCTTACAAAAATTAACGGTCATTATTGTTACATTTTGTAATGATAATTATAAAAAAAAATCTATTAAGAATGATTAAATACAGTTAAGAGGAAAATTGCATGAACCTGAATCCCAGAGATATACATACCAACATACTCTCCTACTAAACGAACAAACAAACTAGAACAACAAAAAAAGCGACCCAAAGAAAAAACAATTAATAATAATCGTAAAATAATACCAAAACTAACAATGGTTACAATAACAACCGGAATAATATTTAAAAAAGAAAAGAGGAAGAAAATATAACTACACACACACATTATATATATATATATATATATATATATATATATATATGCATATGTTTGGTGATACATAAATAGGTTTGCGTTATATAGGTTTTCGTTATATACACACACATATAGACTTAGTTATACATATAAGTATAAATAGGTTTAGTGATATACAAACACACACACACACACACACAAGAATGTGAAACAACTAGATAAATATATATAAACTATTAGCAAACGTTTTACTGCCGCCCCTCCCCCATTTCCTCTCCTACTTTTTGAATATCTTTATTTTCTTTCTTTCTTTCTTACTTTTTTTCCTCTTTAAATACCATTTTTGAAGTGATTCACCAAAGAATAAGCAAGATAGGTGAGCTTCTTCCTAATGAGCAGAGGAAAAAAAAAAACTCTGATGGAACCCGGTTCTCGTTCGAAAACTGTAGTGGCTGTTTAATTAATGCTCTTGAGAAAAGCATACCCTTCACGACATCCCATCTTTATTTATTTGAGAAAACATAAGCAAAAACAAATTTGGCGGTGTATCTCTAGTGAAACGAAATAAGTGGCGTGTGCGGATGGCTGATAAGTTTAAAGCTCATTTACAGTAAGCGGGGAGGTGACCATCCGTAGTGTAAGTTGTGTAAGAATTTAGTTAGTGTCGGTGGCGTGGACTTTTCCTCAAGTTGTTATCTACACTTTTTATTATGATTTTTTATACTGCATTACCTCTTGTGGTGATGTTCCCTTAGTTAAAAAGAAGAAATAAAAAAACGTATACAAGTTACGTAATCTCAAGTTTTTCCCTTCCCTTACTTTCCCTTTAAAATATATAGCGCCCGTATCTAGTGAACCGAAATCTGATCTGAACTACTGCGAAGAGGTGCGGGGGGAGATGCCCCTCTCTCTTTCTCTCTCTCTCTCTCTCTCACTTCACCGTTCTGTAAGAGAGGCGTATATGTAATTGAGCTATCGGTAAACCGAGTCGCTGATGTGATGTGATGCGACTCGTAAACATTATGATTTCTTCATTTCGGTTTCCCCTCGCGTTACGCCGCCCTGCTAATTGAGCAATTACCTCTTGTTGGGAAAGCATGAACGTGACAGCATCCAAATAATTTTTTTCCCTTCTGCTTATCAAACAAGGATGAGGCTTTTTAAGCTCTGTTAACATTTAAGAAACAAAACAAAAATAGTAATAACGGACATTGAGGAAACGCGTATGAATTTCTTTTCCATTAATTATCAAACAGTTTTTTTTTTTTAAATAGCTTTACAGACAACATACGCACAGATAATTACAGCGCGGCAGGCACATATTAAACCATCAAAAAAAAAAAAAAAAGAAAAAAACCAACAAAAATCATGACTTCATTTAAACATTATTTAGTGTCAAAATTTTCGTCACACCAACTACAACCTGGTCACTGACGCGATTCCACTACATTGCGGTTTTTCAGATCATATCACTTTGCCTGGCAAGTACACTTCCAACACACACACACACAGAGAACAGAAATTAGGCAAGTTAATACCAATCGGTGATAGTAAAAAAAAAAAAGAAAAAACAAAAACAAAAAACACAAGCACACACATACACACATCACCACCACCAACAAAGGAAACATACCTTCGAAACAAACTTTTTATATATATATATATATGCTTTTAAGGTTCCCTGTTTCTGTCTCTTATGTCGTTTTTAATGTTTAACTTTCCCGCCCCTCTCCATGCTGCAGCATCCAAACATGCTTGGGAAATATCCACATTTCGCACAGCACAACTCTCCAGTCACGCCGTTTGCAGGTTTTGCACTTGTCATTGTGAAAACACCAGTAAACATAGTAATAATAGTAATATTAATAATAACGATAATAGTTTCTGCAACTACTACTACTACCACTACTGCCATTAGAAAGTTGGACGAAGACAGCGAAATTAGTGAAAGTATCACCGACGCAAGCTGTAGAAGACGAAGGAAATCGACAACAAAACTAACAACGAAAGCATTGAAAACAACAACAACAACAACGATAACCGGAATAACAACAACAACAACGAGAAAGACAGCAGCAGCAGCAGCAGCAGCAATTTCATTCAGACAAACAGCACCAACATTATCAGGAGCAGCACTATCGTTATCAGCAATAGCGGTGGCATCTTCTGCAGTAACGACAGCGGTAGCAACAGAAACATCTGAAACAGCAGCAGTAATAATAGTAACAGCAGCAGCAGCGGCAGCAGTAGAAGCGACAAAGTCAGCCGCCACAGCAACACCTGCAGTGGTATCATCATCACCATCGAAGAAAATAGCAGCGACTGCCGGTTGGGAGACGACGGTATCAGAGCAGCTTAGTGACGGCAGTAGAAACTGCTGTGTAGCTGCACGAGCAGCAGCAGCGGCGGCAGTGGAATTGCAGTAGTATTCTTAAACACCGGTTTCAACAACAACAACCACAACCACAACAACAACAGCAGCAGCAGCAAGTAGTAGAGTAGCGAGGAAGCAGTAGAAAGAGTAGCGGTATTGGTGTTCAAGATGGCGGACCTGGAGAGTAGTCTGACCGCGATGGACTGGCTACCGCGTCTTAGTGTGGGAGGGGCCATGACGGGAACAGGAGTCGGGGGTGCAACCGCCGGAAATGCTGGCGCCGGTTGCATTACTAACAACGGTGGGGCCCTTATGAGGACAGTGGACAGCCAGATGGGGCTTCAAAAGTCGGCCGTGTCGGCTTATCAACACCATCACACCCACCACAACCCTCCACCACCGCCACCGCCTCCTCACCTAAATAACAACACGCCGGGAGGCGGCGGTGGAGGCGGGGGCGGTGGTGGCGGCGGCGGCGGCACCACGGACGGTGGCGGCGGTGGCGCCGGCGGTGGATGTCCGCCGCTCTCGCAACCGCCGCATCCTCATAGCATTAACAACGGCAACCACCATCACAACAGCAACAACAATCACCACAACAACCACACTAACAACAACAACAGCCAACAACACAACAACTCTAGCAACCACCACCACAACAACAATCCACACCTCCCCCACCATCAGCAACAGCAAGCACAACACCACCATCTACAACAACAGCACCATCAACCACCACCACTACCACCACCACCACCACAACAACAACACCATCACCCCCACGCCGCCAGAGACGGCAAACCGCCCTATAGTTATGCCAGTTTGATAACATTTGCAATAAACAGCTCCCCGAGGAAAAAAATGACTTTGAGTGAGATTTATCAATGGATATGTGATAACTTCCCTTATTACCGGGATGCTGGGAACGGATGGAAGGTAAGTTATTGTTTTGCGTATCTCTATATATATATAATATACATATATGTTATATATATCTGTTTATCTTACCATTTGACTGTTTATCAACATGTTTATTTGTATTATCTTATGCATCCAGACTTTATCTATTTATCTATCTATCTATCTATCTATCTATCTATCTACGTTCTTTGGAGTTATTGACATCCCAGTCTCTAAGCATATACATGTGTCGGCGAAATTTCGAAGTCACTGTCAATAACATATGTAGTTAAAATTACCAATCTATGTAAATTTGCTTACATTCATATCTACCGAGCTGTCTTGTGTTGTGCGTATGTGTTCGCGCGCGTTTACAACTTTACTCATCGAATTATTTAAAATTTTATATGGCTTACATATTTAGGCTTGTATACTTTATGTATCTATCTATCTATCTATCTATCTATCTATCTATCTACCCGCGTGTTCATATATCCATGTAGCTACCCGTTACCACCGCACCCCCGTTTCAGCCGTTCGCTCTGTTGTTAACCACGAAGTAAAACTTTACTTGTTTACCAAGCGGCGCTGACCGAAAGTGAAAGTAGCCAGCCAAGTCCAGTTGTTTTGTTTCTAAGTAGGATCGTGTATTCGTTACTTTGCAATCTACTGCTATTGCCACTGCTCGAAGGATAGCTTTCGGAGATCGATAGAATAAAATACCAGTCAAGTATTGAGGTGGATGACATTGAGTAATCCACTCCTGGCCTTGTGTCAAAATTTTTAGCAATTATTTGGGGCGGGGAGGTGGCAGAATCGTTAGCCCGTCGGACAAAATGCTTTGCGGCTTTTCTTCCGGCTCTTTACGTTCTGAGTTCAAATTCCGCCGGGGTCGACTTTGCCTTTCATCCTTTCAGGATAAGTACCATTTACGCACTGGGGTCGATATAATCGACTTAATCCTTCTCTTCGTCTTCGGTCAAGCCCTTATTGACCTTTTTAAAGTTCCACTTGGAAAGGAAAGTGTGGGTGGAGAAAGAAATGCTCTCACCCAGTGAATTTTTCAAAAGGTGGGTGACAGGAGCAAAAATAGTGAGGGTTAATAGGCGTCCTCTAACAATATGCCTGCAGATGGAAACAACAGTTTGGCGGTCAGAGCTCTCCTGCTTCGTTGGGGGTTCTCCTTTATCAGGAGACGTCCCTGACAGATGTGTTCACATATTTTGTATAGTTATCTTATTATTTTTTTAGTTGTTTCAGTCATTAAACTATGGCCATGCTGGAGCCTCACCTATCCTTTTCTTTCCCTCATCATCCCCCACACAAATAGTAAATTGTTTTTGCATTGTCCCCCCCCCCCCATCTTTCACTCTGGTGGCAAATAAAAGAAATTATTATTGTTGTTGTTCCAGTTCCTTACGCTCTGCGTTCAAATGCTGCTGGGATCGACTTAGCTATTCATCCTTTCGTGAGTAGATAAAATGAGTGCCAGTTGAGCTCTGGGATCGATGTAATGGCCCCCCCCCCCAAAGAAGACGAAAAGAGAAAAAAGAAAATTGCTAGCCTTGTGCTATAAATTAAAAACAATTATTGTTGTTATGGTGTCGAAAAACAAAAATCTGAAACGATCCACTTCAGGGCTGCCAATAATCAAGAAGCCCCTGCCCTACATTTATTTGAATGCCCTTAGTGTCAAAGGACATGTGCCCTCACTCATCTGTGTTCGTCCTCTGACCTACATACTCGGTTGGTGACATTCATGTAATAGTAGTATTTTCTTTTCTGTTTACTTTTTGTTGTTGTTTTTGTAGACATTACCAACAGGTCGTTAAGGCTTGTTTACATCCACGTTGCTATGAAAGTTAATCCACAAAACCGTGCTATTGACCACAACTCTATTTCCTTTTTTTTTTGTTATCTTTTACAGCTGTTTATATTATATAATCATGAGTATAACTACATAAGTGTGCCCCCGCCTGACTTTATTTCCTTATAATTGTCTGAAAAAGAACTAAAACACAGATTTTGTTAATGAATATTCTACACATACACACACGTTTTAGATGTTTAGATTGCAATTATGTCAAAATTTGTAGTGGGGGCAATATTTGACGCTTGTCGATCTTGTTTCCTCATAACTTTCACGTCATGATGATATAAATTACAACTATATATATATATATATATATATATATAGGATTATTCCACCCACTGGGATTTGTTGAATGAGTATATTTTTAAAATCTTAAGAAAAAAATTAGATTGTCAGAGGTGAAATTTGTTGGTGTTGCTGTTTGGTACGCTATAGCCCTGTAAAGCTTCATTAAAAAAAAAAAAAAAAACATATTCGTTTAACAAATTTCTGCAAGGATAGGACCTTAAAAGTAATTTTGTTTCAACATAACTGTCATCTATATCATTAAAACGTATGAGGTAAGAAACGAAAGTCGAGATGTGTGAATTGTTAGAAATACATCTCGTCCACCTACGAAAAAGTTTTCGCCACAAATTCCGATATAATCATAATCTACACCGCATGAAACATATTTAATTTTTAGCGGTTATCTTTTACTTGTTTTAGTCATTGGACTGCGGCCATACTGGAGTACCACCTCGAAGAATTTAGTCGAACAAATCGGCCCCTGTGGTTTCTTTTTTAAGCTTTGTACTTAGTCCATCCGTGTCTTTTGCCGAGCCCTAGGTTACGAGGACATAAACAAAGGAACACTGGTTGGGAAAACACGAACACACACACACAACTATATATATATATATATATCTGTAGAAAGTTTCATCAAAAGTATCAGTTTTTCAGAAATTTATGAAGAAACAAAGTCGGTAGGTCGCAGTTGTGTAGATATGCCATAACCTTTACGTCTACATGATTTTCTTTCTCTACATCTCCCCACTGTCATGACCCCAAGTATTTCGTTATCTAATCCTTTCGATCAGAGCTATATCATATGTGCTGTACCAAAGAACCGAGGCCCCATCCTCCATTGAAATATTTTCACATGGCTGCCTCCTCTCCTCTAGGGTACTCACGGGCCCATTCACATCTTTGGCCCGACACTGGAACATACCTGAAGATGGTTTCCTCTTCCTCCAACACATCTCTCCGATTATGTTTAAACGTTACAACTTTCGTGACAGAACCATCCAAAATCTTGCGATTTAATAGACAGAAACTGAAAGAAACTCATCGCGCGGGCGTGCGTGTGTATACACGTGTTTGTCTCCCACTACCGCTCGACAACCAGTGTTGGTTTGTTTACAACTTATAGAATAATTACCAGACTAAAAGAAATAGTATTGTGGTCAATTTGTTCGACTAGACCCTTTAAAGCAATGCCTTAGCTAGGCTTCTGGCCAATGACTGAAACAGGTAACAGATAAAAGACTAGTGTGTGTGTGTGTGTGTGTGTGTGTGTGAATCAAATGAGGTATTACCTCCAAGAGCCGGATTTCAGCAGAAGCTAAAGATTTAGTCTCACATCCAGATTTCGACCTCAAAATTATTGAAAGTCATCAACTCGTTTTCAATTTTTGTGACAGCTTCTGAAAAAGTATTTTATCATGATTTGGGTAGCATCAAGCCTAAATCCAATCCAGACCCGGATTCCGTCCTCTCTCTCTCTCTCTTTCTACATGATCACTCGACCTGTTAGAAATAGCGGCCAAATTCCCCGAAATTTACAGTTCTGTCATCGTAAAAGGAGACTCACATTGCTCAGTGTTGTCTGGAGTGCACTATACCCGAAAACACCTCCAAAATGAGGGTTATTTATAGGTGAAACACCTTTGCCTATAGATGTTTTGATAAGGGCTAATCTGGGGCTAACCAACAGCAACAAACTCCAGTTTACATGTGTGTGTGTGTGTGTATTTTTTTCTTTTTTCGATTACCCGGACAGTTTTATTCTGCTTCCACCACACCTTCCTCTTCACCATCTCAAACTCTTCACTACCATCTTTTTTTATTCTCTTGAAGCTAACATGTATCATCATCTACCCAGATTTGTGTGGTAGCTGTGTGGTTAAGAAGCTCGCTTTGCTACCACGTGCTTTCGGGTTCAGTCCCACTGCGCGGCACCTTGGACAAGTGTCTTCTGTTAGAGACCTGGGGGTGACCAAAAGCTTGTGAGTGAATTTGGTGGACAGAAGCTATGTGGAATCTCGTCGTGTGTGCGTGTGTGTCTGTGTTTTCCCCTCTTCCCGCTTAACACTTGATGTTCGTTTGTTTACGTTCCCATAACTTAGCGGTTCGGCAAAAAGTGCTGGGATCGGTTTGTTCGACTTAAAATCCTTCAGTTCGGCGACCCAGCATGGCCGCAGTCCAATGACTGAAACCAGTAAAAAGTAAAAGATGTATAATACTTAGTGTAGTCAAGTTAGAAATAGTAGCCAAATCTCCAAATTGAATACTGTAGTCCCCGAGATATCTATCTATCTATCTGTCTGTGTGTCTGTATGTATGTATGTACGTACATATATATATATATATATATATATTTGTAAATAATACTAAACACTTTAAGGCGGTGCCCTATACTGGGGTATCACATTAAAGTGTTCAAACAAATCGACCCCAGTACTTTTAGCGGCCTCCTTTGTAAAATCGCTAAGTTAGGGGACATAAACAAAACAATACCGGCTGTCAAGCGGTGGTGTCGGACAAACAATACACACATGCACACGTATGTATGTTTTTACACGACGAGTTTCTTTCAATTTCCATCTACCAGGTCGGCCCGGGGCTGTAATAGGAAACACTTGCCCTAGGTTCCACAGTGGGACTGAACCCAAGTCCACGTGGTTGGGGAGCAAGCATATGTATGTATGAGGCCTGAGATTAAACACCAAAGTACATGAGGAAGGACCAACTGGTATACCGTGTTTTCGTTATTGAACCCCATGTGTACCCTGGTCGAGCAAAATAATCCAAAACGTGACCATCGCGACTTATTGTATTTCGTGTACTTAACATTGTCAATTGTGCCCTCACGTTAATATGACAAGGTTTTAAATTTGAAAATTTGGCTATGATTTCTAGCGCTTTGTGTTACTACACAGATGTTCCCCTAGCGATGGTGGTGTAGTCTGGTGTATCTTAATAGCTGCTTTTATGGTACTTAATCTTTGGTTACTCCTCATCGAACAGATTTAAAGGCAAAAACATTCTACCCGTTGACACCAGTATGTAATAAGAACTATATCATCCAATGTCTACTTGTAATTAAAAAAAAAACACAACAGGATGATTTGATTACTATTTCTAGCATATCAACTGACTACGAGGGGCTGCTGAAAAGTTCCTGGCTTTAAGGGTATCGCGAAAGGCCTGGTTGGAGGCCCATCCATCCGAGTTCTTTAACAGGGCTTAGAAAAACTGAAGTACCGCTGCAATAAGTGAGTGAATTTGAGAGGGGAATATGTTGAATAAAATCATAATTAACTGATCTTCCTTTATTTTCTTTTAACCAAAGCCAGGAACTTTTCAGCACCTCGTATGTCTGTGCTCTACTCATGATCCTCCCGGAGGGCTTGCGAAAGCCAAGAAGTTTACTTCTCAACTACATGGTTCTGGGTTCAGTCCCACTGTATGGAACCTTGGCCAATGTCTTCTACTATTGCCCCGGGCTGTAATAGAAGATATAGTGAGAAGGCGTAGAGATATAGTGAGTGGATTTGATAGACGGAAATTCATGTAAGCCTGTCATGTGTGTGTGTGTGTGTGTGTGTGTGTGTGTGTGTGTGTGTGCAATGTGCGTTTATGTTTGTCTTCCCTTCACCGCTTGACAATCAGCGTTGGTTTGTTTACGTCTTTTGTAACAAACCGGTTTGGCAAAAGTGACAGCTATAATTAGAATCAGACTTTAAAAAATAAGTATCAGGGTTGATTTATTCGACTAAAATCCATCAAGACGGTGCTCCAGCATGGCCGAAATCCAATGACTGAGACAAGTAAAACACAAAAGACTAAAACAAATGCAGCAAAAAATAATAATAAAATAATAATAAAAGAAACCAAAGCAGACACTAGGGTGTGATATGAGGAGACTTAGATGACTATTTCTAGCAAATCAATGTTATTATAGATAGTCGCTCATTGGCTCGCAATGGTGTGGTGTGGTTTGGTGTAGTAATGTTGCTAAACGTTCAGACTGTGTATGTCTGACCTTATTGATGAGGTCGGAATCAATTTTGTGCAAACCCTCCACACACAAACTCACAAATACACATACACGCATGGACATACACACAGACAAGAACTTAACGAGCCAATCAATGAATGAGTCTTTTTACGTGGCTGTTGTTTCTAGCAGTCGTTCGAAATAACAGGCAAAATATTTTCCCCAAATCACACTCTAACACAGTGGTTCTCAGCTTTTTTTTTTTTTTTTTTTTTTTTGCCTATAGACCCCTTTGATTCCTATTTTACTCGAGTGGACCCTCATAGCAATTCGATGTCTAAGAAATCCTGTTATATTTTTATAATTAAATATTTTTAGGAATTGTATAAAAAAATTGTTAAAATGTTTTGTGCATTGTAGAAGTATAACCAATTTATTACACATAAATTTCCACAAAATCTTCTATGGACCCCCAAAGGCCATATGGACCCCCAGTTGAGAACCACTGCTCTAACGTCTTGAAAAAGGGAAGAGACAATAAGATTGATATGAAACCCAGATGCTCTTTAGCTTTTGAGTTCAAATTCTGTCGGGATTAACTTTGCCTTTCATCCTTTCGGGTTCGAGAAAAATATGTACCATCAAAAACTTCAGGCCTTCTTTATGTTCTGCTGCATCATCCGGGTGCGAAGTGTGCGTGTGTGCGTTTGGCGGGGTTTAAATGTCGCTTAGCACTCAGGTCAACCCTGATCAAGCAGAGCAGAGCAGACCAATGATTAAAACTGTTCCAGCCATGACTATCCTGTTTTTTTTTTCTATTTTTATTTTCAGATATAATACTGTCTGAGCCTACATTATCCAGTCTGTTTTTCTTATTTTGAAGAGAGCAGGGAGTGTGTGGTTTGAGAGTGATTTGGTTGTTATTTTTCGCAAATCAAATGACCTTATACAGTCTCTCTCTCTCTTGGTTAGTTCGTCTGAGTGTAGGTAGTGGTTCTGGTGGTGGTGATCATTATGATTGAGAAAACAGTAGACTTTGTTGTTTATCTCAAGCTCAAAACCTGATCAAGCAAACTTATACTCAAAGGTATTCCAACCGTGACCATTCTATGAATGCTCCTCTTTTTATTTTATTTTATTTTTCTAAGGCGGGAAATTGTGTAATTTTAGAGAAATTTGGCAGCTATTTCTAGGAGGACCTGTAAACCACGTCGAGAAGACGTTGTCCTCGTCTCGTCTTTTTGAGGCAGTAGGTGGGGGTGTGGAATTTGAGAGTAATTGGTTGCTATTTCTCGGAAGACGAATGACTACGTTGAAACGTGTTTCTCAATATCGCGTCTCCATCTGTTGGTGATGATGATTGCGAGGACGGTAAACTATTTTTCTCGCCCTCATATATACATAGTGTCAGGTTTGAATGTGAGTGAATGTATGTATTTATATACCAAGACAAGAAGTATACACTTTAAAAAAAAAAAACCAAGCAGCGCCGGTTAGCAACACAACGCTTCTTAGCATTGGCATTTCTGCAGGAATATTATTCCTATCGTTGATTCTTTTATTATATATATTTTTTTCTTAACGTCGTCTGTCTGTTTGTCTGTCTGTCTATCAGTAGTAGTTGCTTGGTTTCCCCACCTTCACCAGGTCAACTTTGAGCTTACCAATGATGATGACGACGATGATGTGTGGCGGTCTTAATTCGTCGTCGCTCTGTTTTATCACCACCACCTCCTTTTAGCAGAACCCCTCCCCACTACTTTCTTCCAAGTACTAGTAGTTGTAGCAGTTGCTTAATTTCCCCACCACCACCACCATCACCACCGCTACCATTACAACTTTGAGATGACCTATGATAGTGATGATAATGATGATGTGTAGCAGACTTAATTCGTCGCTGGGTTTTATCACCGCCACTACTTTCTTGCAAGTAGTAATAAGAGTAGTGGTAGTAGTTGTTGCTTGGTTCCTCATCACTACCAAGGTCATCGTTGCTGGAGTAGACTATGATGATGGTGATGATGAAAATAACTGTTTAATTTTGTCATGGGCAAACTGCGATCCGCGGGACTTTCAGAATGGAACACTAACGAAAAATCGTCTGATGATGAGTCACATCTCCAGCGGCCCGATTCTCGAAAAAGGTTGCCCATGCTTTGTCTAGTAAACATTAGTTTATCCGTCGGCCCCGTTTTGCACCAATGCCGCCTTTTCGTAGACAAGAA
This sequence comes from Octopus bimaculoides, assembly GCF_046866305.1. NCBI lineage: Eukaryota > Metazoa > Mollusca > Cephalopoda > Octopoda > Octopodidae > Octopus > Octopus bimaculoides. The sequence continues at coordinate 4,557,570 of NC_142953.1, forward strand.
TTCGCAACCCACCATTCATTCTCTTTGAATGCAAGCATTCAGGTTCCAAACCTCCGAGTTTGGTCGGAAACTTCAGCTCTCGGCCAACCCTCTCCTCTCCATACCAGTCTCAGAAACCCCTTTGTCGAATGAAGTTATATAATCAAATATATATATATATATATATATATATATATATATATATATAAATAAAGCGGTCTATCCATGACCGTACCGGCTCTTTTATATGCGTATAGGCGCAGGTGTGACTGCGCGGTAAGATGTTTGCTTCTCAACCACATGGTTTCAGGTCCAGTCTCACTACCGGACTCCTTGAGTAAGTGTCTTCTAGTATAACCTTGGGCTGAATAATTCCTTGTGAGTGGATTTGGATGACGGAAACTAAAAGAAGCCCATCTTGTGCGTATATATATATATATATATATATATATATCCATCTCTGTGTTTATCCCCCACCACCGCTTGATAATCGGCGTTGCTTTGTTTACGTCCCTGTGTCTTAGCGGTTCAGCAAAAGAGAGCATTAGAATAAATACTAGACTATAAAACAATCAGCAATGGAGTCGATTTGTTCGACTAAACCCCTTAAGGTGGTACCCCAGCATATTTGCAGTCCAATGACTGAAACAAGTGAAAAATAAGAAGTTACTACCTGTTAAGAGAACTGGGTTTTCGAACCTAGAACGCGTTTGCTCATAGGTTAGTTTGAACATAAAAAAAAAAGCCTTGAACAACAACAAAACGAACAGCAGCAACAATCTTCGATTCGTGTCTGTGGAGGGTTTTCTGTGTGCAGATGTATGTCTGTGTGTGCGTATATGTCTGTATGCACATGTACAGCAGCGGTCTGTCTGTGTGTTATTATATGTAAACGTCCACGTAAACCGTGTGCATTAAAGCGTGCAGACGTGTGCACACGTGTGGAGTTTAAATTCGCTAGCATATTAGATGGGTGAAGCGATGTGTTATAAACTTTTACTGTTGTTATTCTGTTGCTAGTCAATATGATCGGTAGAGCTCTTATGCAGTCGAGTGATAGGCTAGAAATAACAGCAAAATCTCTCCATCAAATCATACGTACAGTTTTAATTTAGAAAAGGACATTGTCAACGTTGTACAACTAGATAGTGTTTTTTTTTTTTAACTTCCATTTTTTTCCATATAGTAAAGGCATTAACTGTATTGGGCTCACGATCATATGGTCTGAGGTTCGATTCCTGGACGGAGCGACACTTTGTGTTTTTTTTTTTCCTGCAGTATACATCATTTCACATTACTCCAGTCTACTCAACTGGAATAAGCACCAGTTAACTCTTTGTTATCATTATTCTTAATGAAATACGCTGTGTTTCAGTTTATTTTGAAAATAATAAATAATTTTGTAAAACAACGTTGCCATTAAGCTAATGTTTGGAACTTAAATTTACATACGATTTTGATGGAACCTTTTAGTTCAAATAACTTAAAAACAGAAATTTTGTATCATGGAACCAGAGGCGGCCTCAGACGGGTTGGTATCTAAAGTGTGGGTGTTAAATCCTTATTCTTCTGCTGGTTCAAAAGAGGGTGGAGAGAGAGAGTTGTCTGTCTGCTCCCGACTACACAGGTACGTAACGCAATTAGTGAACGCGTTTCTGAGTCAAACTTGCGTGTGAGTGACGTGGTTTTTATTCTTTTAGATGGGTTCCGTCATTAGGTTGCGGCTACGGTGGGGCATCGCTTTCAAGTATTTTTAGTTGATTATGGCGACTGTACTTCCACATTTTACTGATTGGCTAAGTTAAAAGTTCAATTTCATCAACTTGGTCTTCTTTTAAATGACGTTGTTGTATCGAACGCATTCAAATACACGGTCCCAGTTATAAATATATATATATCGCATCTACACGTGTATATGTTGCACTCCAGTTTTTTATAGTTAAAACCACGTATGAAATAGTGCTAGTTATACGCGAGTAAAATCTGTGTGCGTTCTTACCTTGGGAAGAACACATGGTGGAGGTTCATGAGAGGAGGCTTACCAAATATCAGGAGTTGGTAGAGTAATGCAGGAACGAAGGTTAAAATGCACGTTGATAGGCAATAGAAATGAGTTGCGAAGGTTTTGTGGACCTTTCCTTCTGCAAAGCTCTGACTGGGCTTGGAGTTACTGGTGCAACAAAGATGAGGACCATACATTCTATCACTGTAGTTGCAGAGAAGACCGCTAGATGGTTTTGGATAATGAAGGCATACCAGCTGGGACTTAATCAACCTCGGGTGGGTCAACTAGGCGAAAAAATTTTATGTGGGAAGACCTGAAACCCTGTTGAGTCCCTAGAAACATCGCTGATGATGTATCTCTGGGCATCAATGATAAACTTCTTGGAACTTTGTATTATGTAATGTGTGTCTGAATGAATATAGTTTGATACTTTTCTCAACTTATCTCAGTGAATATGGTCCACGTGATTGCAATGGAAATTTCGTTGCTATGCAGCCATGCTTGAAGAATAAAAGTAAAATACACTCCAAAACGAAGAGGTATTTTTAGTCATGGCATGCTCCTTGCTGACACAAATGATTTTGTATTTACTCGAGCACATTGCGATTTCGAGTATAATACGACCCCATTTTCTACATTACAGCTCATTTTTAATGCCATGCTGTCAATTTTGCCCTTGATGTGAGTAAATAGGAGAAAATTAATTTGATATTTTTCATTATTTTTGTCTTTTGTGGAGCCGAAACTTTTGCATTGAAGTGAAGTTCCGACTCGTACATGACAACTTTCACGAGATATTTTAAGCTCGTGGTACACACGCACGCACGCACGCACGCACGCACAGGTTTGGTGATGCAAACAGAAAAATAGATCTCATAACATGTGTGTGTGTGTGCATGTATATATATGCGTGTGAAAAAGTGTGTGTTGCGTGTGCGGACGGGACGGGACCGTGAGCAATTCTTGTCGCAGTAAAGTCAAGATGTATCGAATATACACACGCAGACACGCACATAAATACATATTTATGATATACAGCGTGCTGATTATCTATCTATCTCTGTGTACACACACATTTTTTTATA
>NC_142953.1:4563138-4565638 GCF_046866305.1 Octopus bimaculoides
ATATATATGTGTGTATATATATATATATATATATATGTATATATATATATGTGTATATATATATATATATATATGTATATATATATATGTGTATATATATATATATATATATATACATACGACAGTTACGGGTGCGTTTATGGTCTGGGAGAGATCGCGGGTTCGCTATTTCTGCTCTAGGGTACTGTAGGCAGTAGTTACAGGTGTTGCGAGCTTTCCTGTAATGCCTATCCTTTATTTAAAATGAAATGCCACCAAGACTCGTGTGGTTCCCGGGTAACTGCCCAGTATGCCTATGTCTTCAGACAACACTATCCTTTACTCTTTCATATTCTAATGTTGCTACTAATGTTCTAATGTTAAAATTAAATTTCATCCTTTGAAGGTCGATAAAAGTAGCGGTAATAGATTACACCCCTACTCAAAATTTGTGCTCTTTGTACGAAGTTTAAGACACTGTTTTCTATGGGTTTTTTTAGCCCTATTTCCCCATAGTTTTGGGTACGTGACACCCTCGTTTTAAGTATTTGATGGCCTCAAAGACCCACGGGCGTCTTAGACGTACCCCAATTTCAACCGTGCATATTCAGGAAAGTCCAGGGTAAATTTTTGAGACTTTTTCAAAAGAAATAAAATATTTTTATAAATCCAAGTGTGTTTCATATGCTATCAAATACCGTAATACTTTGTTGATAACATGGAAAATCGCAGCAGCTCTAACAAGCTTTGACTCAGAGAAAGCCTTAGTGAACGAGGAAAAGAGAGATCAGGATCTTCAAATACACAGAATCGAACTTCAAAAGTATGATGAAAAAATGCTCTATTAAAAAGTTAGCACCATCTGTGATGGCATTGGTTCCAAAAAGGAAAAAAAAACGCCTCAAATATCACACTGTATCCTATACGCGAAGTTGGACCTTCCATAAGCTAATTTTGACCTTAACGCTCACTACTAAAAGCTAATTTTACCTCAGACAGTCTCTTCTATGAAGCCTGATACCCTAATAACTCACTTTTTATATACTATAGTATTTTCTAATATATGCTAAGCTACTTCTGTAATGTACTGCCAGTTTGCTGAAGATATTACAGGTTTTATGCGTTAAAAATTTCTCTGAGTATGCGCTGCTGAAATTGGGGTGCGTCTGATATACCTGTGGGTCTTTTATGCTCCCAAATATGGTGTCTACTAATATAGTTTAATTGTTAGGGTATCTCTTTCAATCTTTCTCTCGTCCTCATTATGGACATCAAAGACAATTAACTGGTCTGTATTTCATTTAAACAATGATTAAAAAGTTCTTTTATTAGCAATAAATTGAGTGGAAATGTATATGAATTCAACTGATCATGTATGAACAATACATACATATATGCACACACATATTTACATAAGAACATACACACGTAAATGCATTGTCAGAATATGTAAAACTTCTCAAAGTTTAACAGACAAGTACACGATATGTATGAGTATACATACCTATAACAAAATATAGAGATCTGCACATGCACTGACCCCAAAATACTTTCACGTAGGCTCACATAAATACACAGTCACCTTGTCGATGTTGTTGAAATTACAGTGAAGTAGCCTTAAATTTTGGTTAAAAACCGACTGATTCTCTATTATCAAGAGTTCTAGAAATAAACCTAAATAATAAAATGCGTTTACACATGTGATTTTGAACATATGATAGTCGTTGTTGACATCGGACGAAAACCCCATCTGCAAGAGTCCCTATTTAACTAACTTCAAGAATATACCAAACACATAATTGAAGAGCAAATACAAAGTATATTACAGCTTATACCGTGATAACTCGTGTATAAGTCGCACTCCTAATTTTGTGTTGAAATTCATACAATTTTTTTTTCCCTACGTAGTTTTAGTTTTTTCCTTTTGTCCCAGCTAAAATCAAATATAAAATAGTACAACTTATACACGAGTAAATACAGTACTTGTTAGGTTACACGTGATCGGTATCATCAACCATTAATTTCTGGACCTATATGATTTGTATTAAATTAGGGCCGTATTTTTTTTACATACTTCTTCGAATTGTACACACGTGTATAGCTATGTAATCATTTATGTGTGTGTGTGTGTGTGTGTGTGTGTATATCTATCTATCTATCTATCTATCTATCTATCTATCTATCTATCTACACCTCTCTCTCTCTCTCTCTTCGCTGTGTGATGTGGTTAAGAAGCTGGTTTTGCAACGGTGTATTCAGTCCCACTGCACAGCACCTTGGGCAAGGACCAGTGCTTGTATGTGAATTCGGCTGAAGGAAACTGTTTGAAAGTCTGTTACGTGTGTGTGCGTGTGCGTATCGCTGTGTCTGTCGCACCCCGCCGCTTGATAACAGGTGTTGGTTTGTTTACGTCGCCGTAACTTGCGGTTCGGCAAAAAACGCCGATAGAATAAGTACCAAACTTGAAAAAATTAGTACTAGCGTTGATTTGTTCGAACCCTTCAAAGTAGAGCCGCAGTTC
>NC_142953.1:4573138-4580638 GCF_046866305.1 Octopus bimaculoides
TATTTTTTTTTTGTTATTATGTTCAAGCGTGAAAGAAAAAATAGGAGTGTCAGCCAAAATATCTCAAAGTATTTTTTCCCCACTATTTTATATTGAGAGTTCAAATCCCAGCGAGGTCATATTTGCTTCTCACCCGTCGAGAGTCAATGAACTAAAGTAACTAAAGCCCTGGACTCATGACGAACCAATCTCCTTTTCTCGCCCAGGTTTGTTTCAATATAATTAAATTAAATGTTATCTTCAGTTGTTGTTTTTAAATAACACTAGAACACACAAGACTAAAAGAGTTAACGGTGTAAAAATTCTGGACATTTAAAAACTTCCTCGACATATTTAGGATTGTATTTTCCAAAGGGTTCGGAAGCCGACAACTTACATACATACATACATACATACACAAGGCCCTGGGAGGGTAGAAGATAGAGTATTACACTGGCACAATGTAAGAGCGTACTTTTTACGCAGGTTTAAGGAAATGCCACTCTGTTTAAAAGCGCAAATATTAGGTAAACTTTCATTTGGAATTGTAAGTGATCATTACAGATGTGTTAGTCTTTCTCTACCTTATTTCGATTATATATATATATATATATATATATATATATATATATATATAGTGAAGGTGCGTGGCTTAGTGGTTAGCGTATTTGGCTCACGATCGTAAGGTCGTGTGTTTAACTCTCGGCGACGCACTGTGTCTTTGAGCGAAACACTTTATTTCTCATGGATCCAGTTCACTCAGCTGGCAAAAATGAGTAGTACCTGTATTTCAAAGGACCAACTTTGTCACACTTAGTGTCACGCTGAATCTCCCCGAGAACTACGTTAAGGGTACACGTGGAACAAGCTGTAATCCTCGTCGTCGTAACCGACGGAGTGCCAGTAGTAGTAGTAGTAGTATATAGTATGTCTGCATTATATATTTATGCATTATGTATTATGCATACATATGCATTATGTATTTATGTATGTATATAATATGCTTATGATGCATATAATTTTATGTTCACATATATTTACATATATATATATATATATATATATATATATATATATATATATATATATGTATATACACACACACAAACACATATATAAATACACACATAGACATAATACACATTACACTCTTGTAATACCTACAGCGGAGCTAACTCTGTTGTAAATTTTGGGTCAGAACTCCGATTTCAGGATAAGTTTCTCTTTACTTCCAAACTATCTTGGAGGCCCGACAAAGGCTTAGATACAATGTCTCCTTTCCGAAACTTACAAATAAAATGAAAATGATAATATCAATACAGAACATATTCATACACAGAGCCATTGATGTTTGATGCTTCTATGATTACTGACAAGCGAATGACAGTCTCTGTGTTCATGCGACCTGCTAAAAATAGCAACTAAATAATCTTCAAAACTGTCTTAGATATTGAAAGAACACTTTAGATAATATCGTCCTCTATGTTTCTAAAAACGTCAGGATGGTTAGAGCTGGCATAGCTTTGATTGAATTATCTGGTGGATTAGGGCTGTCAAGGACTGAAGGTGGTGAGCTGGCAAAGTCGTTAGCGAGTTGGACGCAGTACTTAGCAACGTTTATGTTCTGTGTTCAAACCCGCCAAGTTGAACACTACCTTTGATCCCTTCGGCGTCGATAAAATAAAGTACCAATGAAACACTGGGTTCAATGTTATCGTCTTCTCCCCTCCGCTCAAAATTGCTGGCTTGAATCCTGCAATGGACCGGCGTCTCGTTCAGGAGCAGTGTTGTGATCTTGGTCACTTATACGACATACAAACTGGGTAATCGGCATCATGATTCCCACGGCTCAAGAATATCTGTATCTATATATATAAAAAAAAAAGCGCTTAATTAAGAACACTAGCAGCAAAACATTGTTCCACCCTACCCTTACTCAGACCTCTCCATACTATTCAGCATCATAACTCTGCATCGAAGCCCTCCGTTCCTACAATGCACGTGCTTATTGGCTGTTCCCCGACCTTCGCTAACGAACAAACATAGATAGACACACGGACACACACAAATATACATTTCCACATGCGCCTAAAATAGCTTCAAACGTTGTCTCTTGAATGTCTGTCAACTGTACCGTCTGCAACAGCGTCTGCTAAATATAAGTTAAAGATACACACATATACCAAACAGAGACACGTATGGAAACGTATATGGTATAATGCATATGCAATATATACGTGTTTCTCTCATTATATGTGTGTGTGTGTGTGTGTGTGTGTGTGTTTGTCCGCGCGCGCGTGCGCATACACAGATGCACATAACAGAAGTGCGCGTGTTTGGTGATATTTATAAATTACAATGTACTTTTGTAACGTACACTGTGTAAATCTATCGACATGTATGTGCTTTAGTGCATTTATGGTATATATATATATATATATATATATATGTCTGCGCGCATGTATGCGCGTCCGAGTGCATATATATTCATATGCACATACACACACACACACACACACACACACACACACACACACACATTACAATGTATAAATCTCTCCTGATATATACATTAATACGCACACTCACATATATATGTACGTGCATTCTTTTTATTGCTTCAGCCATAGGACTGCGACATGTTGGGTTTAGTCGAACAAATCGATCTCATTACTTGATCTAAGTCGGGTACTTATTCTCCCGGTACCTTGTACCGAACCGTGAAAACTCAACACTGTTTATAGGTGAAACAAAAAACAAACACAGACACATGCGCTCATACGATAAACTTCGCCACCGTCTCCTGTGAATTCACGTGGTCGCGATGCGGACTACCTAACAACACACAGCCGCACTTACATATGTATTCATAGTAAAAACAGGAAAAAAAAAAAGTGACTTTTCGCTAAGCTCATAACCTGGTATATTATTATCAATTAATTTTACTCTGAAAAAAAAAAAAAAGAAACACTTTACTAATATACACATCTAAAATAAAACCAATAAAGGAATATGAAACAACACATTCTCACTTTTATTAATTCTAGTGTGTGTGTGTGTGTGTGTGTGTATTCGAAAGACAGGATCCAAGAAATCTGACGGTGAAGAAAGACACGTGTCTAAAACTTAATACGTCAGGTACTCCACCACCCTACGGCAATAATTACTTCACTGTAGACTTGGTTACTTTTTAATCAACAGATATATAAAGTTTCATGTGTATATGTATGTGTGTGTATGTATACCACACAATGCTTCGCCAAAACTACTTCGTTTTAATATATATACATGTGTGTGTGTGTGTGTGTGTGTGTGTGTGTGTGTATTTGCACACACACACACATATGTACAGGTACACCACGGACTTTCCAGGCACTGATAGTCCTCTTATAATCCACACTAATTTACACTAATTGCACAGGTAGCTGTATTTCATTTAACAATCTAAGTAAGTTTTATATTTGTTTAATTCAGAATGTGTTGGCCCAAGTGACCATCACTGGTTTGGTAAAAATCATTTGTTTTTTATGAATGTCCAGTTGCAAACCGTTGACCGTTCTGGTCCACACAATGATGGATGTAAAGCAGTGAAATCACAAACATTAAGAAATATTTTGTTCAGTATTTGTTCATATTCTCGTTCAGGGGTTGCCCTCAATTCGTCGACTGCTTGGTACGGTAAACTTGATCTCAAAGTTAAGTGGTGTAAGGTCTAGTGAACACGGAGTGTGTTATCCTGGACCTCTTCGTCCAGTCCACCTGCTTGGTAAAAATTTCATCAAGGTAAACCCTTTCACTACTATGGTAGTGGTGGTGGTGGTGGTGGTGGGGGGGGGGTACTCCATCTTGGTGAAAATAAAACTTCACTTCTTCAATGCCCTCTGGAATGGTTAGCAGGATAGATTGTCGTAGCAAGTTGAAGCAAATGCGGCCAGTCCCAGTAAAAAAGAAAGAAAGATCCAATTAATTTTTTTACATAAGCTGCACCATAACGCAAATCCTAGAAAATAATCATGATGTTCTGTAATATGCGGATACTCAGGTCTCCCTTAAGCTATTTTTTTTTAATGTAGCTTCCTCATTAAAAGTGCCAAGTACCACTCAGAACACTTCACTCTCCGGTCCAAATCATCTTCATGGAGTGTATGGACTATACTTAGAATTTAACTTTTCCAATGAAAGCACTTCAAAACGCGATAGAAGCTTGATTTTGAAATACATATCTTACGACTCATTTACTGCACAGATTTTCTTGAGCTGTGATAATAAGTTTCCAGTGCACTTTTCCTGCTTTGTGGGGATCGTCGATGTCTGCACTCTTCCGGAACGTTTCTTGTGGACATTCTGAATAGTTCTATCTGCTTGAGACTTATCTCTAATTCCAGTTATGATAAGTCATATGAAACGAAGTGCTACTTTGCTCAGGGAGCCAATTGGCTATCTATCTATCTATCTATCTATCTATCTATCTATCTATCTATCTATCTATCTATCTAGTGGATGCTGTGTCTATGGGAGATGTGGGTTCGTGTCTCTTGTGCAGCCTTTGACTTTTCTATCCAATAGTTATTCATAGCTTTGTGTGCTTCGAGATCTATTGTTCCCTCAAAGAATTATCCATCAGTTATCTATCTCCGTCACCTTCTCTCTTTCTCACACACATTTGGTGGCAGCTGATGAAGGGGATGTTTCTATGTGGCCTGCTTGTTTGTTGCACCTTGTTTACCATTTTGTCCTTGTTCTTTTGCCACGTCATGTACCCAGTTATGTATCTATATGTACATGTAGATGAACGTATATACATACATGTACATATATATGCATATTCTCATATATTGTTTATATATATATATATATATATATATATATATATATATATCTTGGGAGGATCACTTTGTCAATATATGTCATTGAACGTCTGAGACAAGTCAAAGACTTCAGTGTCACTGAGTGAGTGAGTAGTAGTCGCAGTGGTAGTGGATGAAAAAGACAAGACTGAAGAAACGTAGGAGAGCGAGCGCGTGAATGATTGCAGGGAAAGACGAAGCTGAAGAGAAAGTTGTTATTGAAAAGTAAAAACAGAAAGAAAAAAAAAAAAGAACCACGACGAAAACAGGAAAATAAAATAAAACACACCATAACAGATTATCGGCCATCAGCTTTTGCTATATATATGAACACATACGTCTGTGTTTTAAGTCTTACAACTAAAATACGTATGTGTGTTTGTCTCTGTCTACGGATGTATGTGTATATATGTCTGTATGTGCGTACATACATACATACATACATATATATATATATATATATATATATATATATATATATATATATATATATATATATATATATAAAACACCAGTGGCCTACTTCCTGCTTGCTATCTTTTACTAAATCGAAGTCTGCTGCAGCAGACTCCACTTTTATTGTTCTTCTGTTTTCAGCTTCTCCAAAATCTTCACTATTTTTCTTTATGCACTCCTAGACTTTCTCTTCCTTTCTTTCTTTCCTTTTCTCTCCCTTATCGTTTCTTTCCTCCTCTTTTTTTTTTCACTTAGTTTCTGTAACCACTGATTATATTTTCTCTTCCCTTTCCTTCTTTCTTTTTCATTTTTATTTCCTTTCTTCCTTCCTTTCTTTCTTTCTTTCTTTCTTTCTTTCTTCCTTTCCTCCTTTCTTTCTTTCTTTCTTTCTTTCTTTCTTTCTTTCTTTCTTTCTTTTTTCTTTCTTTCTTTTTTTCTTTCTTTCTTTCTTTCTTTTTTTCTTTCTTTGTTTCTTTTTTCTTTCTTTCTTTCTTTCTTTCTCTTCTCGTCATCTCTACGTTATTTCTGTCTTTCTTTTCTGTCCCCTTTTATTTTTCTCTTCTTCTTTCATCTTCGTTCCATTCTTTGCCATCTTCATTGCCCTATTCCGCCTCCTACTCCTCTCGCCTTTATTTTACTCTGTCTTCGTTCTTCTTCCTTCTCTTCACCCTTCTCTTTTATCTTTCCCTTCAGTTCTTATTTCCAAATGTTCACAATTTTCACAATGTTCACAATGTTCCTTCATTCTCTTCATTCTCTTCATTCTCTTCATTCCCTTCAGTCTCTGTCTGTCTCTCCTCTTCTCTCTCTTCGTTTTATCCAGCCTCGTTCTAATTTTTTCTTTCCATCTCATCTAGTTTCGTTCATATTCCTTATTTACTTCATAGAAACTCAAAGCTTGATAAGAATCATTAGAGCCGTCATGAGCAAACTTCAGCTCGTAGGTCCTTCTGAATGGCATGCTTAACGAAAAATTACTATGAAGTTTCTTTTAGTAGTGCACCCGCTTGATGATGAGCCATGTCTCATGCGGCCCGTTTCTCAAAATAAATAAAAAGCTTGTTCACGTCATAATGGTCACAGCATCGGACACTGTGCTTTGTGATATTTAATTTAGACCCTTTACGTTCTGGTTTCAAATCCCACCGTAGTCAACTTTTCCCTTCATCCCTACGTGCTCAATAAAATAAAATACCAATGAAGTACGGAAATATTTCTTATAACTGCATCCTAGATATCCGGGATTTTAAGGTAAGTGCTAGGGGTCTTGCAGTACTTGGATCCATGAAATCATTGGGTCCATGAATTCTTTAAGGTAGGAAACCAATTTCGTCATATTTAAATGGTGGATGGGACCTCACTTCTTTGGTACAACTTTGAGACCATATTCTTACTCGTGAGGATATGAATCTGCACTTAAGAAGTCCTTCTTCATGACGCATGCTTCATCGATACCTAGACGTTACTATCTCGAGGCCTAGGACTTTCCATGGCGTATAAATGACAGTGGTGATACTGCAAAATATTGTCCGACCTTCAAAAAATTCCATTAATTCCCACCGTCTACAACTCTAAAGGATAAAAGTCGAGGTTAAGCTCGCCCTGATTTGAACTCAGAGCGCAGAAATACCACAAAGTATTCTATCCGATGCTTTAACCAAGTTGTTCCCAACCCTTTTTGCATCACGGACCAGTCTTATGTAAGACCATTTTTTCCACAGACCGGTGATCATGCACATAACAAATCACTAAGTGTATAGTGGCAAGAAACTCTCGAGAGCTGAACAGCAGAAGGTCTTTAGAGAAGAAACCCTACTCAGGCAAGTTCTTCGGTCCTACACTTCTCACACTCTAAGAGGACCGGGCCGCATCCAGCTCGCGAACTCCTAGACTGCAATAGTCAACAAAATAGAAATGAAAATTCAAAATTTTATTCTACTTTAACCACTCTGCCAATTTATGACCTACCGGATTAAAAGTAACCTCCTTGCCTTTTCAGTTAATGATCACTAGAACTACATATTAATTATTTCACGCCAAATAACCATTAAGCGATAAACTATTCAAGATCACTTCCTTCTCCGTATTCATATCCAAATCTACAAACCAAAATCATTTAACCTTCACCGACCCCTCTTCCAATACATAATGATCTACCATCTTTTTAAACTACTTAAATCAGTAGAAGAAAAGTACCCCTCCCACTGTACGCAGTTCT
>NC_142953.1:4585638-4645638 GCF_046866305.1 Octopus bimaculoides
TAGTAGAAGACACTTATCCAGAACAGTGTGGTTGGGAAGCGAGCTTCTTACCACACATCCGAGCCTGCATCTATTTTTGAAGTAAATTTAATATTTGTTTAATTTACACTGTTTTGACCAAGGCGACCATTCTTGGTTCGGAAAAATCAGTAATCCGGAAAATCTTTGGAAGCAAAGGTTCCGGAAAATCGATGTCGTACCTGTATGGAAGCTGTTCAAACCATTACTAAGTTCAAATGGTTTTGAAAGAAAAATGGAAGCTGATATGATTAAATGTCAAAATGTCTGAGATGAACTGTTGTTAATAAGATTATATAGTTTTCGGACTGTTAACTTTATCTTTAGACATTTAAAGATAACATTTGTGTGTTTTTTTTTAATATGCTCAACAGACATGGCATAGCTGTGAGGTTAAAAATCTTGCCACTATCTCGTTTTGGGTTCGAACTCATTATAATCATACAATAACCCATACCTTGTAAGACAGAAACTATGGAGACCCGTCCTCTGTGTGTGTGTATATATATATATATATATATATATATATATATATATTACAGTTTGATTAACTCCATATAACTTGAATATTCATAGGCTCGTTGGACGAACCTGCTTCATTTGGACATCTGCTGGCATATATGTAACTCCGACCAAATGTGTTAAGTGTCACTTTCCGTTCCATCCCAAAATGAAAGATATTTTAAAAATCCAAAAATATCAACTAGATTATAGTTGGGAAGTAACAGATTACGCAAAGTAGCCGCTATATACATAGATATATACATATATGTAAATGTACAAATGAGTAAACAGATGAAAAAAGTAGTACTTAGTACATTTGGTTGGAATTATGTATTTAGTAATACTCTAGTCCAGATCAATGTTACTTAGAATATCAAGTGCATTGAACACATCTACCTCTGCCTCTGACCAACTGATAAGGTGAACATGTCTTATGCTCATGAAACTTTTCGTAATGTGGAGCTGTGTCAAATTTCTGTGACATCCATATATATATATATATATATATAAATACTGTAGCTGCCTTAATATAAGAGTCAGTAAGAACAAGTGTATTGAAATAGATATTATAGAAGATTAACATGTTGAGACTAGATATTTTACATACATTTAGATATATCTAATATTTATCTTTCGTGAAAATTTCAAGTGAATGGAATAAATATTTCGTAAGTTTTGAGGAAATAAACAAACAATCTTCCAAATTGCAGCAGCTAAATGTTAAGGGTCACTTAGAAAAAAATGAACTACTAACTGAGGTATTTGTTATTTAGAAAACTGTTAATGGGCAAATAGTTACTTCTTATGATCTTACCATGTTGGAACATTCAGCTGTCAACATGGCGGTTTGTGAGAGATGACCGGTGTCCTCTGATGAAAAACAAAGGATTGTGTGCCTTCATCAAGAGGTCAAGTCAAATTCTGTGATAGCAACCAATGTAAGTAAGTCTAGAAGTGTTGTGCAATGAATTGTATCTCGTTTTAAGTCATCAGGATTGACAGATGCTAAACCCCAAACCAGTAGACCTCATAAAACTTCACCAAGACAGGATTGTATTGTGGTTAGAATGCCGCTGAAGGATAGGTTTAAGAGTGCTGCTGAGATATCCCATGAGTTTAGTTTCACTTCCGATGTCAATGTATCATGCAAAACAGTTTCTTGGAGGTTATGAGGGTCTGGATTGCTTGTTCAGACACCAACAAAGAAACCTGATCTCCAAGAAGAATCAAAGAGCCTGTCTTTTTTTTTGTTCACAAACATGTTGCTTGGACAGAAGAACAGTGGTTGCAAGTTCATTTTAGCAATGAATTGAAGTTTAATGTAATTGGTCCCAATGGTGGGATGTATGTCCGATGAAGGATAGCTCGTGCATGTGTGAATAAGACAGTGAAATATGGAAGAGGCAGTGATCTCTGCTGCTGGTCCTTGTCCACTTATTCGCTTACAAGGGATTGCTAATGTTGAAATCTACAAGCAGATTCTTAGACAGCAACTTGTCAGTTCAACCTCCTATCTTTGTGCAGGGCAACACTCCCTGTTATATATATATATATATATATATATATATATATATACACACATGGTATATATAATTACATATATATACTGTATATATATATATATATATATATATATATTTGCATGATATATATAATTACATATATATAATGTGTGCATATATATCACACACACACATACACATTTCTATTTACATATATATACATGTATATACATATATATATATATATATATATATATATATATATATATATATATAGGCAATAACTAGGCTATTGACTGACTTATTTGGGTCCCCATGCCAATATCAACGAGTTTCCCATCATATATAATCTCAATGACGAGTTGTTTTTGGCTAGAATGTCTTCAGTCACGTAAGTTCATTCAATATGGAATGACCTAGGGCTAAACCACTGTACCAATAACCCACCACCACCACCATCGTCCATCGTCATCTCTCTCACTCTCTCTCTCTCTTTTACTGTGTTTTCCTATGAAACTTGTGACCTTGTTGCTAAGAAGAAAAAAATCATTACTAAAAGAAGAAGAAAAAAAAAAAAAGATTTGTGGTGTTGATGCTATTTTTATCTGTTTCGGTGGCAGAGTGGTTGGGAGGTACTAAAACGATATCAGCAGTGTGTTGTGGTAGTCAATGACAACAAGATATAGTGAACACCAACCAACTAGCTAGCCAACCAGCCAACTTTATTGGTCTCCTCACCAGTGCAACTACCTATCCATGTTATCTATGTGTTAGTTCTGTGTGTATGTGTACGTTTGTCCATGGTTGTTTGTGTATTTTTGTATGTGTTTATACCTTTCTTTAAAGATCAGAGTTTGTGTATATTCTTTTATTCATTTATTCTTTTACTTGTTTCAGTCATTTGAGTGTGGCCATGCTGGAGCACCGCCTTTTGATCTGTCATTATTATGTCGTACTATGTTTGTGTCTGTGCGTGTGTATGTGTTTGTGCCTTCTTTTAAAGATCAGGTTTGGTATATGTGAGTTTTTGAATATATCTGTCAGTGTGTATGTGTGTTTCTTTAAATTTCTTGTAGGTGTATGTATGATGTATGTATGTGGTATGTATATATATATGTGTATCTGTGTACATATATGTAAGTTTTAAATATGTTCACTCTGTATGCAAGCAAAGATGCATATGTATATGTCTTTGTGTATGTATGCACATGTCTGTTTTTATATATTTATATGCATATGTGTGTGTGTCTTTTATATGTATGTGTGTGTGTGTCTTTGCATATGTATGTGTGTCTGTGATTTTGTATATGCATGTGCACTTGTGTCTTCATGTCTGTGTATGTATGTGCATGTGTATTAGTGTGTGTATAAGTCTGTCTTTTAAAGATCTGGAAGTTGTGACCTCTTTATTATATTTTCTTCTCTGATAATTTGACCTACTTTTCTGGCATAAAATATCTTTCTTTAATTCTGCTTCCTCACTCATTGATGCACGTATGTGCAAATGTTGTATGCATGCGTGTAGGTGTGTCTGCGTAGATGTATAACTGTATAAGGTGTGTCAGCATAGGTGTGTTTGTGTGTGCATATATGTGTGTTGACAAATACATTTATGTCGAAATGAAATTAACAAAAAATTCCAAAAACATCATTTATCACATTTACAAACTCTCCCATGAGCTAAAAAGTGAATGACCCTCTCAAACTGCTTGAAGTAGCTGCTAAATTTTCCTCAAATCACATCCAACATTCTCAAAAAAAAGATCAAGAAGCTCGCTTTGCTACAACATGATTTCAGTTCAGTCCTTTTGCGTGGCATCTTTAACAAGTATCTTCCTCTATAACTCCGGGCTGAACAATGTCTTGTAAGTGAATTTAGTAAATGGAAACTGAAGCCTATTTGAGAGTGTATATTATATATATATATACATACACACACATGCACATACATCATTAATACATACATACATATCTTTTATCGTTTACTTGTCTTAGTCATTAGACTGTGGCCATGTTGGGGCACTATCTTGAAGAGTTTTTGGTTGTACGAATCGACCCCAGTACATGTTTTTAAAGCCTAGTACTATCAGTCTCTTTTCTTGAATTGCTAAGTCATGGAGATCTAAACAAACCAACACCAGTTGTCAAGTGGTGGTGGAGGACAAACACAGACATGAAGATAGCATGTAAAACTGAACCATCAATGGCTTGTAGGTTACTATCACGTTTCCCTTCAATTCATTCTGTGATCTCTTAAAGATTGCTGCTATGTGGTCACTCAATTTGCTAGAAATAGAAGCCAAATCCTACCCTACTTCTTAAAAGGGAAAGATTTCATTTGATTCATCATGAGCCAAGTGCTCTCCTTGTATTCAGGGGTTGGCTTGCCATGGCTCGCGTAGAGTTCTCTTGATGTTGTGCTGCTGCCATGATTTTGTATTTAGTATATGTTTTGATATCAGTCCATAAACGTCTTTGACAGCCTCTTGCTCTCTCTTCTCTCCACACTTCCTGTCAGGATGGTCTTTGGCAATGACTTTCGGCAAACTGCATGACCAAAATATGATAGCTGTGTGGACTTGATTCTGGTAATGTAGTATTTGTTATTCTGTCTTTCCAGCAGAGGACCAATGGACTTCAAAAACATGACAGTGGGTTGTCTGACATACCATAAGGCAGGGCAAGTCAAAACACAGAAAGCAACCTCAGATAGTCATTGTGAAAGGGATCAGAGGCCCCATCAACAATTATCCCTTAGAAATGCCATTGATGATCCAAATAGAAACAATGTAATGTGGTCTAGAATGTACAATGTAGGGAAAATATAAAATTATTAAATAAAAGACAAAAAGAAAACAGACAGTAGACATGGCTGGAATACTTTTGATGATAGGTCTGTCCAATCACTACTGCCCCTCCAGAAAAACACTAGCAACAACAGAAATGAGCCATGTGCTTAATTTTACATAAAAAAATCAATATTCATTGTTTTATTAAAATTTTTCCTGTGTTTTTATCTATTTTTATTTATTTTCTTTTTTTTTTGGCATATACATCACCACCAAAATTAGGAATCAAATTATTCAGAGATGTTTATTAAAAAAAGAGAGAGAAATATACAAAGATATAAACAAAAATGTAATGTCTAATTTTCTTTCCAGCATAAATACATATATTTATATATATATGTATTGTGCATATACACACATATTTGTGGATGTGTTTGTGTATATGTGTGCTTATGTATATATGTTTGTATTTATAATTGCATGACTATATATGTAAATACACGTACCTGTATGTATGTATAAAGGTATATATATATATATATATATATATATATATATATATAATCACTTAGCGCCCATTATCTATATAATAAATGGATTCATGTGTGTGTGAGTATATATACGTATATATATAATGTAGAGAGAGACAGACACAGATAAACAGTTTTATTGAAACAAAAAAAACTTCAAAATCATTAATCTGAATGTCATGTAAATATTTTTCCCTACCTCTTTTGCACTCATGTGCTTGCATGCAAGTATGTGTGTGTGTGTGTGTATGAACATCATGTACTGAATTGGAGTGGGAGTTGTCCCCAAAGCTCTGTACCTCAGCATACTGGCAAACAAGCAAAGCACATACACTGGTTTAATAATGACAAAGTTGTTGACGTCATATGAAATTATAAACTTTCAAGAAAACATGAAATATTTTTTTGGGAACACTTGATCTCAAAGCACACAAAGCTATAAATATTAGTATGTAAATATTCGGTTGGAAAACATTTTCGGATAGAGAAATTTGAAGGCAACATATTTTAAGAGAAATATGACTGCTATCCAATGTGTTCTACTTATTTGTATAGACATTCAAGGATTATTCAAGGGAGATTTAGATTTTGTTGCTATTTTTAGCTAATTGAGCAACCACGTCATTGTTCCTTATCAACTGGTAAAGTTGGGATTTGCTTTAACTAAGAGAAAAAAATCTATCCCATAATGCCATTCAGTGCTGACATCTTAAAATATGTTTTAAATCAACAGCAAAACTAGTTCACTCATTTTAAGGTTTCGTTTTACCTAACCAAAGTAATTTGTCGTCTGGCCTGATATATTTTTATTTATGTTTTTTCTATTTATCTTAGTTTTGGTTCAGTTTATACTTTTTTTCCATTTAAATTTCTAAGAATTCTTCCTTCATTCTTCCTTGTTTATTCTCTTCTTTCTCTTTATTTCTTCTTTACTTTCTCTTTCATTCCATTTTTTTTCTACATTTTTCTTTCTCCCCCCTTTTTTTATCCTTCATTCTTCTCACTAGCTTTTTCTCTCTTTTGTTGTTTTCTGTCTTCATTCTCCTCCTCCCCTCTAATTTAGGAGCCCTCAGTTCTGTGGACTGACAACAGAAATGGTTGAACACCACCGGACTAAATGCCTTATAGTACAGTGTTTACTTATATCCCTTCTAATTCAAACTCCTGCTTCATTCAATAAACTTACCAAACCAGGCAGGCATATGTTTTAGTTGACTATATTAACTGTCCTTCTACAAGTATGTAACCTTTTCTTGATGTACAGAATTAGTGTAGGGAGAACTTTATGGCAGAAATAAATGTTAAATTGTAGTATACATACATATATATATATATATATATATATATATATATATATATATATATATATATGAATAATATTAACTTGCACACCATCAGTTATGATGATGAGTGTTCCAGTTGATCTGAACAATGGAACAGCCTGCTTGCGGAATTAATGTGCAAGTGGCTGAACATTCCACAACAATGTGTACACTTAATATAGTTATCAGGAAGATTCAGCATGACACGGAATGGGACAAGGCTGGCTGGCCCTTTGAATTACAGGTACAACTCATTGTTGCCAGCTGACTGGACTGGAGCAATGAGAAATAAAGTATCTTGCTCAAGGACACAGCCTACCACCAGAAACTGAATTCACGACTTTATGATCATGAGCCAAATACCTTAACAAATAAGAAATACGCTTTATATACACAAGTATATATATATATATATATATATATATATATACTATGTATGTATATATACACACACAATATTCTAGTGCACACACACACATATATATGATGTGAATACACATGTTATATTCTGTTGAAAATATATATATATTAATATTGTAGTAA
Organism: Octopus bimaculoides; assembly: GCF_046866305.1. Lineage (NCBI taxonomy): Eukaryota > Metazoa > Mollusca > Cephalopoda > Octopoda > Octopodidae > Octopus > Octopus bimaculoides. Next base: position 4,592,847 of record NC_142953.1, read on the forward strand.
GAATATATGTATATATGTATATATATTAGTAAATATATGTTATATATATTTATATCGTATATGTTATATACACACACATAATATATTACATTATATATATATATATATATATATACACACACACATGTGTATGTGTTTGTATACATACATATATATATATATATAATATGAAAATGCCATGTTATTTGTAAGCTGGATTAACCTTGATCACATTAGTTAATCCAGCTTTTGAAGAAAACTGTTAGACTTTGCATCTTTGTATAAGTTGTACTGTATAAAATTGCTTTACCTCATATATACACACACATACACACACACACACACACACACACATATATTCACATACATTTATATATGTATACATAAAGTTTTATGTAGTTGTTGTATTTAGCTGTCTTTCTTTGTTTCTTGCTTAATTTTCTCTCTCTTCATCCTTGCATTATTACATCTCTCTTGATCTCACTTCTTTCTTAGTTTGTATCTCAATATCCCCATCATGCTCCACATTCACCTCTCTTTGCTTTTTATTTTGCTGTCTTTCTCTTTTTTCTCCTCTCAATTCTATACTCTCTCTCTTTCTCTCTCTGTTGCTTCTGATTTATGTGTCATACACCAGAACACTTTCTGTGTATGTATGTGCACCTGTTTAGACAATTTCATCCAGAATCAATTGAGTTTAGAGTTAGGTAACATCCATGTAATAAGGAGGTAAGATAGATGGAAAGCTATCATAATGTAGTGTAACTATCATTATCTTAATGATAATGTCAAAGCAACCTGGAATAACAAAGTGTCAGTTGCTGTGGAAGAAAGTTATTGGCTATTAATTTCTCATATTTTTATATTGTTTTTGTATCAGTGAATAAAGGGTAAAAGGAAATGTAGAGCAATCACACCACTCCCTCTTCCCTTCTCCTCCACTTCTCTCCTCCTGTCCTCTCTCCTTCTCCCTTCCCCTCCTCTTCCTTGCCTCTCTTCTCCCCTTCCTCTTTTCTCTTCCTCCCTTCTACTCCACCACTTGAGAACTGGCTTTGGTTTGTTTACATTCCTGTAACCTAGCAGTTCAGCAAAAGATACTTGTAGAATAAAGTACCAGATTTAAACAATAATAAATACTGGGGTTGCTTTGTTCTACTGAAACCCTTCAAGGTGGCATCTCAGCATGGCCACAATCCAATGATTGAAACAAGCAAAATAATGCAGAGATATTCGAGGATAATTTACTATATAGGTTGTAATTTAGGATAAGCATTTGTATGCTGGGGATGTCGCTGTATTAGAAATTGGCAGGATCATTAAAGCACTGAAAAAAAAAAGCAAATTAAACCTGAAGAGTCCAATTACAACTCTACATTCTGAGTTCAAATCTGAGACAGACTTTACCTTTCATCCTTCAGGAATTAATAAAATAAGGTATCTAATAGAGGTGATTTACTATTTCTATAAACCCTTGTGAGTGAATTTGGTTAACTGGAAACTGTTTGTCCCACACAACTGCCTGAGAACAAGTGTTGGCTTGCTTACATTCCTATGACTTTGTGATTCAGCAAAATGAGACCAAGAGTATAAGTGTCAAATTTAAAAATAAGTACTGGAGTTGATTTGTTTGACTAAACTCTTCAAGGCAGTGCTCCAACTTGGCCATAGTCCAATGAGTGAAAAAAAGTAAAAGATAAAATAAAGTACCAATAAACTTAAAGAGGTGATTTATTCTTCCTATAAAGTGTACAATATGAATGGAATTATAATAATTGAAGACAGAAAAAGATGATCATCACCAACAAAAACAAGACTGTTATCACCATCAAAACCCAAACTGTCAGTCCTTAACCGTCAGACCTAGAATCAAAGACAGGCTTGCTGCAATGCCTTGTGTTGTTTTTACTTCAGATATAGTATATCTAGGATTGTATTAGACAACAGGCAGTGTTGTAAAGATTTGGCTGCTATTTATATTAACTTGAGCCACAACATAGACCCTAACACTAACAGAATTGAAAATGGATGAATGGAATATTGTAGAATATGATTTGTGAGATGTTTGTGTTTTATTTATCCAACAAAATTCCATATGATCACCTCAATGCCCTGCCCCACCAATTCTCTTTTTTTATAGATAGGGTTTTTGATGACATCACTTCAAAGTCAAAATTCCCTTAGTTTTCCAAGAGCCTTCTCTAATGTTGCTATTATGATTTATCGTCTAAACTAACTAATTAATTAAAAGAACCGTATAACCAAGTTAAACTAACTTATTGACTGAAGAATGTAAGTGTTTCCAAGAATTTTTCGCTCCTATGGTTTTATTGTCTTTATATATCGTGTAATGTTTGAAAATACATGCATCATTTAGCCTGAAGAAAGAAACATTATATGTATGGGGAATTGGACGTTTGGAAGTTAAGTTCTTTCATTTGTCTCAACTTCAGTATCACTAGGTTTCATGGGGATTGTAGTAATGTGTTTTAGAATAATTAAAATTGGTGATAAAATTAATTAGGCGCTGGAACATCTCTTCTGTTATTCTCTTCATCATCATTAGGAAGCTGTTCTGTTTTCTATTATAATTGGTCTCAAATATTGATGTGGATTTGTTTATTTGCTTACAAGATGTATTCACGGTTGTATGCTTAGGAAGAAGTTCACTTCACAAACATATGGTTTTGTGTTCAGTTCCACTTTGGGCAAGTATCTTCTACTATAGCTGTGGATTAACCAATACCTCATGAATGAAATTTGGTGGATGAAGACTGCAAGAATGCCTATTCTGTGTGTGTGTATGTGTATATATATATATATATATATATATATATATATATATATATATATATACTAGTAGACATACCCAACGTTGCTTGGAATTTAAATGGCATAGTTTGTATATATGGTAGTTAAGTTGAAACATGATATGGGGAAGTGCAGCATTGATGATAATTTGTGGAGTAAATGAAGGGCTAATTCGACTAAGTAACATGTTAGGCATCTGTTTGGAAGATTCCAGACCCAAATCTTGTCATGGAAAAGTGGGTGAGGGGCATGTGATTTTGAATGTACCAAAAATCTCTCAGGGGATATATTCTCCTTTGTGGCTGTTGGCACTGCTGCTACCACGCTGAACAATCAGCAGTAATGTTGCTTGAACCAATGAAGCAACCAAGTTATGCAATCGTTTGTATTGTTTACCCAGGAAAAGGGGGTTTTCTGTCCCCAAGGACCCTATTACTCACCATGTGAAAAATTTTAAGTGTCTAAAACCATCTATGGAACTTAAGTAATGTATGTTGTCAGTTTGGAGAAAATCAGTTGCAAACTTCAGAAGTTGACTTTACCTTCCATTCTTTTGGGGCCAATTAAAAAAAACACCAGATGAGCACTGGGATCAATCTAATCGACTTACTCCCCACCCCCCAAACTTACTGGCCATGTGCAAAAATTTATTAGTGTTATTGCCTGGTTGTCTTGCTTTGCCCCAGTTCAAGTTTGACCAAACTGGAGCACATGCTTTTCCACTTTCTGTGGAAGGGGTGCATTCTCCTTGTCAGGCACTCCATTTGCTGTCAACACTCACGGAATGGAGATCTGGGCATGCCATAGCTGCTGATGCACAGATGCTGTGGTATATCAAGTACTTCCTAGAGAGTGAGCAGGTGTGATCCAATGCCCAAGTATTGCTAACTTATGGGTTTGTGTCGAACACCAGCTGCTGCATGTAAGAAAGTGAGGGTAGAGAAAAGCGAAAGAGAGGGTAGAGTAGGAAGTGCTGCCTCTCAACAATTTTGTTAAAAAGTGGGTGTATGTAGTGCAAATGACCCAAGTGAATGGGCCTACTCTAAGCATGTGCCTCTAGATTCAGGACAGATGAAGTGGAGAGGGCACTTGTCCTAGAGGTCTGGGTGATTGTGGTTTTTGTAGGGATTCCACAAGCAGTCCTTGGAAGCCTCCCTCTTTTGAGGATTTATTTGTTATAATATTTTCATTGTTATTACATTTTTATACTATTAAATCCCACACTTTTTGTGTTGTGTTGCCCTGTGCTGTCCCCAATATTTTATATGAACACTCAGTGGTGAATAAAGAAAAGATTATTATTATTGTTATTATTATTAAAGCAGTGAGCTGGCAGAATCATTAGCATGCCGGGTAAAATGCTTAGCAACATTTCATCTATCCTTACATTCTGAATTCAAATTCTGCTGAGGTTGACTTTGCCTCTCATTCTTTTGGGGTTGATGAAATAAGTACCAGTTGAGCACTGGGGCCAATGTAATCGACTTACCCTCACCCCCAAATTTCAGGCCTTGTGCCTGAAATAATATCTCCTAATAATAGGAAATATTATTCTTATTATTATTATCATCATCGTCATCATCATCATGTTTTTATTTGCAGAATTCTATAATTGAATGTCTTTTTGGCTGCACATTGTCCTTCCTCACCAGCACAAACACTCCTTTTTTCCAATCTTTTTTTACTTAATTGATATTTTTTTATAAGGCCCAGGTTAAGTGACTTTTTATTAAATTTATTAAAAATTCTCAAAAAAAGTATAAGTAAATAAATAAAATTTTCTAAATTGGGAGAGAATTTGCCCTTTTGCATATTTTATGAAGCTGCAATTTTTATATAACTAATTAGTTAAAGTCCAATCACGTTTTTATATATTTATTTATTTAGCTAATAAACGTTTACCCTCACTGAAGCTTCATATTATAATTATCTCTCTCTCACCCCTCTCTTTCTTTCTCTATCTTTCTCTCTCTCTCTCTCTCTCTCTCTCTCTCTCTCTCTATATATATATATATATATATATATATATATATATATATATATATATTTCATTTTTGCTATGAATATATATATATACACACAAGTATATGTGTGTATGTATTGGAGTGTGTGTTGGTTTTTATATATATATATATATATATATATATCACTTTGGCAAGTTTCCTATCTTTCTATTCAAAAGGAGTTATTAATATAAAATAAATGACCTTAACAACTTTTTTTGCATTAAAAAATTTTTTTTAAGCTAATTTATTTTATTTTTTGTCTGTTTAATTATAATTTTTTTTACTTTTAGTTTTAACTTTGTTTTGTATTTTTTTTTTTTTTTTTGTACAAGATCAAAGCAGTAGACAGAAGAGGATCTTGGAAAGCAATTATGATAAGAAAACTCACTTATTATGGTTTACTTAAAATTACCATAAATTTTTAATTGTGTCAGAAGGCAATTAGACATTAAATTGTATGGGAAATTAAAGATTTTATTACTAATTCATATAGAGGTCAACCACTTCAAAAAAACTGTTTCAAACAAAGCTTGTACATCATTTCATTATTTTCTTTTTGTTTTAGTTTAGTCTCTTTATTGGGGTATTTATTTAGTTATTCATATAGTGAAGTCTGTCACTATCTGTGTGTGTGTGTGTGTGTGTGTGTGTGTCTCTCTCTGCCTTACAAGCATTAATATATACACACACATATACATACATCTGCACACAAGAACATATTTGCCCATGCAAACACACACACACACAAGCAAATATAGGAAACTACCTACGTGATTATATAAGATTACATGCACTGTGAAAGATATTTGTGCTGAAGGTCAGGCTTCCATGGATGAATTTAAATATGCATTCCAATACTGCATTACCACGTATTAAGTACTTCCTTGGATAGTAATCCTTCAAGCAATAAAGTTTACTTCTATATATCTGTTCTATATTGAATACTTTCTGTTTAACAAAAAAAAAAAAGTATTCTAGTTTCCACCAACAACTTCTCTCTCTCTCTCTCTCTCTCTCTCTCTCTCTCTCTCTCTCTCCTCCCTCCTCCCCCCCTCTCTCTCCCTCCTCCCCCCCTCTCTCTCTTTCTCTCTCTCTTTCTCTCTCTCTCTCTCTCTCTCTCTCTCTCTCTCTCTCTCTCTATATATATATATATATACACACACACACACATATTTATATATATATTTATAAGTCAGTAAATAGTGGGGTTGTGTTAACCGCACGTGGAGAAATAATAGGAAAATGAAAAATAATAATAAGGTAGAATGCTAAACTGGAAGCATGTTTTAATAACAGAAACAAAAACCCTAAATTCCTTATATTCCCTTTCTATCAATGTAAAGACAGAATCTCCACACAAGAAAGAATCAACAAGGAGAATCTTTTCATAGAGAAATTCCTACAATATGTGGTTTGATGTAGCTACTCTCATTTGCACCTCTTGCCGTGAGGTAGGTTCATCTGGGACTCTCGACAGGAAGAGGTCCAGCTTTGATTTAAAAACCCCTACATCTGCTTTGTGCAGGTTTCTCAGGCTCTTTAGAAGAATATTAAAAAGCTGTGGGCCCCTGAAACCCAAACTGTTGCAAAAACTGGTTCTGAAGTCTGATGGCATTGCTGGGATCTTTGGCACTATGCAGGAAGTTTATATGTATAAAGTTTATATGTAGGATGCCAGTTGGTACTAAAGAGAGTATGACACCAGGTAGTGACAAAAGTACGATGTTCATGTTATTTTTTCAATCGAGTCCCTGAATCCTTGTGTGCAGTGTGGTGGTGGTTATGGGCAGTCCTGCAACCTAATTGGTCAGCTAGAAAATAGCTAACCCCCCCCCCCCCACTGCTTGACAATCGATGTTGGTGTGTTTACGTCCCCATAACTTAGCAGTTTGTCAAAAGAAACTGATTGTATAAGTACTAGGCTTACAAACAATAAGTCCTGGGGTTGATTTGTTAAGCACTAGGGTTAATATAAATGACTTTACCTCCTGTCAAAATTGCTGGTCTTGTATCAAGTTTAGAAAGGATTAAAGGGGATTTGATAATGTAGTAATCTAATCTTGCAAAAGCTCTATTTAGAAAAGACAAACAAATAATATTAAAAAAAAATGACTGCATTATTAAGTCTGGAATGCCCTTTGATCTCTATGTAAAGACCTGATTGTTCAAGATTGACCTGGGGCTAAAAAACAATAACAACATATTAAAAGCATATTATTTCACGTTTAGGAAAATAAATAAAATATTAACAAATCCTCACAGAGAAACATATTATACCTCTCCATCTTTTCCATTTTTTTTTAATCACCAAAGCTTTGCATCAGACTGTTGGCAGTGTATTCCATGTGGTAGAACCATACTCTACCACATAGCTTTTCCCATGATCATTGCTAATTGGTACCCGTTAAGGATTAGAAGATTGTCATATATAATTAATAGGGCTCCTACCTTTTCTTTTTCTTTTTGTTTTCTGATACATGCTGCAAACTGCAAACTACAAAGTATTTTATTCTGAATACTATGAAAAAAGAAATGTGTATACAAAAATCTTTAAAGATAGAATGGTGGTAATTTTGTTCTCTATGGAAAAATGAGATTTAACAATGTAAATATTGTTTTTAATGTTTTTTAATGTGTTCCTGCTTCTGTTCTGAGTGTGTGCAGCTTATGTATTTCTGTATATGTATGTGTCTACCTATTTTTTTTGTGTGTGTGTGTGTGTGTGCGTGCACATGCACACACACACACACACACACACACACATACACACGCATCTTAGAAGAAATAAAATCAATATCATCAATATTTTAAAAGTTGATTTAAAACTTCTACTGCTGTTTCATAATTATTAGTAATTTATATATATATATATATATATATATATATATATATATATATATATATATATGCGTAATAATCAATAATACTTATTACATGACATGATTATTAATAATTAGCAATTGTTATTATATGTATATATATATATGTATATATATGATGGAGTTTTATGTTTTTTTATGCGACTAAGGGTGTTAGTATGCTTCTGTGTGTTTGTTTGTGTGTATATCTGACTATATGTACTTTATGTGGCTGTTTATAAGGGTGGATGGTTGTTTTTATGTCATTGCATTTGTGTGTGTGGTTGTATGTGACACCTTGTCACCACTATTCATCTTTTTCTTGCTCTTCTCTGGTTACTCCCATTCTCTCATCTATGATGTAAGTTGCCATGTAGCTTGTCTACAGCAAGAAACCTGTTCTGTTCTGGCCCCTTCCCTCATATTTTTACATCATAGGAAATCCTACTCTTGTAAACTGCATGGTGACCTCACTAGTGTTGGTGCCATGAAAAAGCACCCAGTAACACCCTGTGAAATGGTTAGCATTTGGAAGAGTGTCCAGCCACAGAAACTATGCTGAAGCAAATGCTAGAGCATTATGCAATTCTTGGACCCGTTTGTCCCATCAAAAAAATCTAACCATTCCAACCCATGCCAGCTTGGAATATGGGTGATAAATGATAATTGATGATGATGTACTATTGAGAGCTCCAGTTGTTTTACTGAAAAGCAACCCAACAGACTAAAAAGATATTGATTGTAAAAGTGTCAAGGAAAGAAATATAACAATTTTATGAAATCACAAAATACCTTTATTGATTGTCTATATTGATTATCTGTGTAGATTATACCAAATGGTGAAACAAAGTGGAAACCAATGAAGAAACCTCAGTGTGGTCACTAAACTTGCTAGAAATAGCAACCAAATCTCCCTTCAGATTATATGTTATCAACATCATCATTATTGTCGATGTTTTAATGTCCACTTTTCCTTGCTTTCATGGCTTAGAATTTATTGCGGCAGATTTTCTTTGGTTGGATGCCTTTCCTGTCACTAACCCTCGCCTGTTTCCATGTAAGGTAATATGGGTAGGGATGTTATATTGGAAATGAATGACATTCATTTACAACTGCCATGTGATGTTAACACACACACACACACATAACGGACTTCTTTCAGTTTACTTGACTAAAATGCAACTAGTTGGGCAAACCTCTTTAAGCATGTGTAAGCAAACCTCTTTATGCTTGATACTCAAAGCAGAGTATCAAGTTTCATGTATTGATTCCACAAGAGCCATTTAGGGAATACATGAAGCACTGAAGCAATTAATTTACTACTAACTAGATTGCTTAAACAGTATGTTAGCTCTGGCTTGTGGAAAATCACATTATTTGAATATGTAATTTTGAATACTATACTTTCGTTGAGCTAAATAAAGCTTGACTATAATAGCTTGACTATAATAGCTTATGCACACACATATAAGATCACACACACGCAATCACTTTCAGATAGATGCATATACATACACAGACACACATAAGCATAATCAACCTCTTACAGACACACACACATACGTGCATGTGAACACAACCATCCCACAGATACATGTACACACATGTATATAAATATAATCACCCTTTGATAGAAACACTCACAAACATAATGACCTCACAGATACATGCATACACATACACACACACTCACACACACTCACACTCACACACACACTTACACTCACACACACACTCACACACACACACACACACACACACTCACACTCACACACACACACACACACACACTCACAAATCTGTTGGTTGTAAAAAGTCAACCAAATCACCTAAATTAAATTCTGCAATTTATAGAGAAACATTTCTTTCTCCTCTCTAAAGCCAAATAACAGTGAAATGGGTGACAGGAGAAAGCAGTTAATCACATCTGCATTGCTTTCCCACTGTTGGGGTAAAGGACTTCTTTATATTCCTTTTGAGTATTTCGCTTCTGAGACTGACTTCAAGCATATTTGTAAATGAGTGTCTCCATCATACAGTTAATCCTGCAGCTGCATGCCCTTCCTGTTACCAACACTCACCTATTTCCAAGCAAAGTAATATTTCTCCATGACCAGGTATATTTCCTTGGAAGACTGGAAATGAACAACATTGTTTGTATGATGGTGATGATTGTTTACAAAAATCACATTATGTCAAGTTAAAAGTACTCTCTCTCTCTCTCTCTCTCTCTCACACACGACAAGCTTCTTTCAGTTTCCATCTATCAATTCAACTCACAAAGCTTCAGTTGGCCCAGGGCTATAGTAGAAGACACTTACCTAAGGTGCTGTGCAGTGGGATCAAGGCCACATGCTAAGGAAGTAAGCTTCTTAACCACACTGCTAACCTTCTTAACCACCTGTGCATATATTATAGGCACAGTTTATATCATACCAAAGGGACTTTTGAATCATCTTGTGTATAATTCTTTAAGATTAAGGTCACTAAGAGGTCACTCATGTTATGAGAGTGAAGGGGTGAAAGATAAAGCACTGGTGTTTAAGAATGGATCTAAGTATAACAGTGTCCTTAGAATTATAGAAAATTTTCAAACCATTTGCCAATCCTAAATGAAACATTTGAAATTATTTCAACATGCTGACACATGTCTACATTCTTTCAAGAGAACTTGTAAGTAGATCTCTGTGACGCATGATAAATAGCAATTGACGTCAGTGACTCTCTGATTTAAAGCAATATTAGACATTATCAAGCCAGTGATAAGTACAGTTAACCAAAAGAAATAATCTGAAGAAATGTTGTTTAGCTTGATAATCCTCTCAAATTTATATGACAAACATAATAATATATATTACAGGTATGTGTGTGTGGTAGGAAGTTTGCTTCCCAACCACATGGTTTCAGGTTCAGTCCCACTGTGTGGTACTTTGAGTGTCTTCTAATATAGTCATATTTAACTCTGTGTACAATGAGAGGGTAAGTTTATGTCAGTCCTGTTCAATTAATGAGTGCTGCACCCAAATGATTGAGCCACACACTGTCACAGTACTACTGGTACTGGATAGATAGACTGACCCTATTGACAGTTACAGTATTTTCATCAGTCTCCCTCTTTCACAGTTTCTGTCTACTTAATTGTCTACAAGATATTGTCAAAGCAAGTGTTATCGTTTGATGACAATGCATGTCCACATATGGTCTCCTACATAGTTGAGACCATTGAACAATTGGATTTTGAATTCTTGGAACATCCTGCATACAATCCAGGTCTCGCCTCTTCCAACTATCACCTCTTTGGACCATTCAAACATCCTTTATGAGGTCATCGGTTTGTTATGGATCAAGAAGTGCAAGAAGTGGTGCATAAATGACTGTGTGACAAGCTGGAAACTTTCTTCTCCAATGGATTAGGCACGCTTATGGACTGCCGGAAGAAGTGCATTGAAAAGCATGAAGACTGTCAAAAAATAATGTTATTGCTCAACCTCTGCTTGTGTTTTAATAAATTACAGAAGCAAGAGTGCATTCAATTTTTGACTTACCTTCGAATATATATATATATATGATGGGCTTCCACACAGTTTCCATCTACAAAATTCACTCATAAGGCATTGGTCAGCCCATGGCTATAGTAAAAGACACTTATTCTAGGTGCAGCTGTATGAAGGGTCTGAACGTGAAGCCATATGGTTGCAAAGTGAGTTTCTTAAACTCACAGATATGCCTGCACCTATAATTCTTCAGTTTATTTGAATCACATTGTGACCAATGTCATGCAAGTGCCTTGTCATTATTCACCATACACTCCCTCTAAAATACTTTTAAAATTTCCTCAGGTTTTCTTTTTTTAACATAAAATTTCATGTGAACTTTCAGATTTTTGCTTTTCTGAAGAATTAAGAAAAAAAAAAATTATTTTCCTCAATTTTTTTTTCAAGTTTATACAATTAAGATTTCTTAATTTATATTCTTATTTAATAGTATTTGATTAATTTAATTGTTCTATTAAAATCTTTAAATAATAGATAAAAACAAAATGATGTTTCAACATTTTTCTTGTTTGTTTTTTTTTGTGGAGGAAAATAGAATAAAATTGATTAAAAATGTTCAAGTTATATTAAAAAGACATTCGATTATTTTTTCTCTTTTCTGTTACTAATAGAAATTTAATAGACAACTTGGCAAATTGGTAGAATTGTTAAACCATCTGACAAAATTGGTCTTGCAGCATGTCTTTTACTTGTTTCAGTCACTGAACTACAATCATGCAAAGATACTGCTTTGAAAAGTTTTAGTTAAACAGATCAACTGACTCCAGTACTTCATTTTTAGCTTGGTACTTACTCTGTCAGGCTTTTTTGGTGATCCACTTTATTATGGGGAACATAAACAAACCAACACTGGTTGTTAATCAGTGATAAGGGACAAACAAACAAAAAAAACACACACACACACACACACACACACACACACACAATTATGAAAACATATACAAACCAACATGGGTTTTTAAGAAGTAGTGGTAGGTAACTCACACACACACACACACACACACACACACACACACACACACACACATTTATGCATATATATGACAATGAACTGGAGCAACATGAAATAGTGTTTTGTTCAAGAACACAAAGCACTGCCCTCTGTAGGAATTGAAACCAGGATCTTGGAATCTTCATCCAAGTCATCAACCCCCAGACATTACTGTCCCAAGTACTTGAACTTGTAAGAGTCAGTTACTCAGTTTCCATGGCTTATAAGTGATGAAGATCACAACATTCCACTTGATCAGGAGGCAAATCTTTCAAGTGTTACACAGCCGAGTGAACTGGAGCAACATGAATGAAGTATTTTGCTCAAGAATACAATGCACCACTTGGTCCAGAAATCAAAACCATGATCTTGTGATCATGAGTGCAACACCCTTTTCATTTCTAATGAAAAAAGAAAGAGAAGTTAATAATAGTGAGATCAGATCAATGTCTTAGAAAATCATAATATTAATCAGCTTTCAAATAAATACAGAAAGCTATATTGATGAAAGAAAGCTGTGATGTTGATATAGAAATAAAAAAAAACAACCTAAATAAATCTATAGTGACTTAATTAATAACCAGCTTTAAAAAATGCTTCTGTGTTATATCATACTTATTTCTTCTTTTCTCTCTGTTTTTTCTTCGTCAAAAACAGTTTTCCCTAATTAATTACTTACACTATTTATTTCTGTCATCCATTTAATTAATCTAGATGTTAATGAAACATCTTTCCTTATAAATTTCGTCAAGGTTTGTTATATTTGGTTATTGGTTTTTTTGCTGTTTTTTAACCAGAGCTAAAGTTTAGTAAGAATAAGATTTACAAGTGATTGTATTGTACTAAACCAAACTCAGTATATTACTGTTGGTTGAATCTGTAAGGAAATCGCTTTATAGTTTGATCAATCTGCTAAAAGTAGCAACTAAATCTCCCTCCACCACCACCACCACCAAAATCAGTCTGGTTTCTTTAATGCTTTAGCATTTAAATCAGCTATTTCCAACCCAAATATTCTACCTGTTATATGTTCAAATCTGCCAGATCTGGCTTCTCGCACCTACACTAAATGTAATTCTAAAAATAAACAATCCCAAAGCTCTGAGATTTTCTATTTTCTTATTTCTTATTTTTCTTGTGTCTGAGGACTCATAAGGGCACCTACATCGTTTTTATGATGTATAAATGACTAAAATTGTAACACTTTCTCTGAACAAGATGCCAGTTTATTTCAGGGTTCATGGCCAACCATTTTTGAGGGAGGAGTGGGGGATAAATTGAATACATTAACCCCCCCCCCCCAGTACTTGACTGGTACTTTATTTTATCAACCTTGAAAGAATGAAAGGCAACATTGCCCTCAGAGGGATTTGAAGTCAGAATGTAAAAGATCTAGAAGAAATGCAGCTAAACATATTGTCCAACACTCTAACAATACTATCAATCTTCCCCACCAAAATCCCCCTCTCATTATTTTTTCAATTACTTTCCTTGATCCCTAGGATACATAGGGCCAGTTATATAGTTTCCATGATGTATAAGTGACCAAGATTCACAAGAAATGCCCTGAACTGAATACTGTCTCATTTCAGGATTAAAGATCGGTAATTTTGTAGGGAGGGCACAACTTAATTACATCGACTCTAGTATTTGACTTATACTTAATTTTTTTGACCCTGATAATGTCACTAAGCATTTTGTCCAGTGCTGTAACAAAATTGCCAGACTGCCAATTTTCCCCTCCTACTACTGCCACTCTCTAATTATGTTTGCAAATTTATTAAAGAATCCAACATTTTATGTATTGTATATATTAAAAAAAATTTTTTTTTTTACACAAATTGATTTTTTTGTTGTTGTTACTTCATTAGCTATCTTTGTTTTCCATTGTTAAAAATTCTGATAATTGTCTCATTATCAAGTACTACTACAATAAATTATCCTATTTATTTAAAGAAAAGAATATATATTTGTGTGTGTGTGTGTGTGTGCTACTTTACTTTGTGGTCTACAACAGTATCCATAGTCTCAGTTATGAAATGACCTGATCTGGGTTATGGTTGGACTGCATGCTAAAGTGTAACTGTGTGCTAAAGTGGCATCCATTTATATAAATATACATATATATATGTGTGTGTGTGTGTGTGTGTGTGTGTGTTATAGGTGCAGGTATGGCTGTATGGTAAGAAGTTTGCTTCCCTACAACATTGTTTTGGGTTCAGTCCCATTGTGTGGCAACTTGGGAAAGTGTCTTCTGCTATAGCCCCAGGCCAACCAAGCTTTGTGAGCAGATTTGGTAGACTGAAACTTAAAGAAGTTTGTTGTGTATATGTATCTATAAAAATGCGTGTGTGTGCGTGTGTGCTTGCCCCCCACCACTGCTTGACAATTGGTGTTGGTTTTTTTACAGTCCTACATCTTAGCAGTTCAGCAAAAGAAACTGATAGGATAAGTACGAGACCTAAAACAAAAATAAGTACTGGGGTCAATTTGCTTAACTTAAACCCTTTAAGGTGGTGCCCCAGCAAAGCTGAAGTTCAGTGATGGAACAAGTAAAAGATAAAAACTAACAATAAGATATATATGCAACACTATATACACATTGTGGAAAAGTTGTTAGCCATTTGATATATGTATGTGTATATATTAGCTTACATCTGCTTTGTAGGTATTTAGATAGGATATTTAAATATTTAAATAATTGCTTATGTTTAATTTAATATCTACTAAGCTTATAAATAAAACGATCATATTTAACTAATTACTGAAAGAAATATTTTATATTTACCATCTTATATTTACATTTAGTTTTTATTCTACCATATATGTGTGTGTGTATAATTGTGGATGTATGTATGTCTATGATTGTCGCTGTATGGATGTGTATATGTATGCATGTGTAGATGTATATATACATGTATGCATATAAATATGTATATATGTTTGTGTGTGTGTGTGTGTGTATATATATATATATATATATTTACATATATATATGCATGTGTATATTATGGAAAAATGACTCCTAATTCATTAGCATAGATTGTGAAAGAAAAATAAATAAATTACAAATTACTATGAAGTCTTTGTATAAGTAATTTTATTTCAAAAATTTCCTCGTGAATTGTTGTCTAGAGACTTATTCTCTGTTTTTCAATACCAAATATTATGGAAATTATTTCTAATTACCACTAAAATTCTAATTGATTTGCGCTTTCACTTATGTAAAAATTCAGTTAGTGATTCAGTTGATTTCACTTGATTCTGTTAAAGATATATCATCACAATGCTGTAAATGCTTTTTACTGAGATTGTCCTTTTTTTTTTAGTATGTGGAGAAATAATAAACAGAGAAATATTGCTTCTCTCTCTCTCTATTGATTAGTTTAACCCTTTAGCATTCGGATTCTTCTGTCAAATGTAATGCTTATTTATTCACATTGTTTTGAATTAATCATGCATTGTCTCATAGCTTTGGGATTTTGATGATGTAATTGTTTAGTTTTAAAATGGTATTGTAAAGTTGGTGTGAGATGTTGAATCTGGTTAGTTTGAACATAAAACAGGTAGAATATTTGGGCCAGATGTAGCTGTTTTAAATGGTTAAGGGGTCAATCCTTTGGTTTTCAGATTACTCTATCAAATGTTATGCATTATCTCATAGCTTCAAGATTTCCATGATGTGATTATTTATTTTTAGAATGAACACTCATCATTGAAAGACTATGAGCGCCTGTGTTTATGTGTGTGTATGTGTACATATAAATTTAAACAATTATATCTATATATACATATTTAGCTCTCTCTTTCCCCCTTTCTCCCCCTGTCTCTATGTATGTGTGTGTGTGTATATATATATATATATAAAAAGCCACATCAGACGCCATGAAAGGGCTAAGGTGTAGGTGCAGGAGGTGGTCAAACTCTAAAGAGTAGACAACCACCACCATATATATATATATATAAATAAATAAAGGAATACCAAGAATGGGACAAGAACGCAAAACATCCAGACAGTTAGATTATACAAAAAAGGGACAACAAAACATCCAGACAGATGATACAAAAAATCTGTGTGTCTTTATAGGTGATGTTGAATTGATGGAGGAAGTGTTCTGTTGTACAATACAAACATTTGGTCACCATAAACAAATTATCTGTGAAGGTTGTTCTGCAAAATACTACAAAATACTACAAAGATACATGTTCCTTTACATGGAATGCAGCCATGTTGGGGCACTCCTTCAATTGTTTAGTTGATGAAATGTAAACAAACCAACACCAGTTGACAAGTGGTGTTGGGGGACAAATACAAAGATGCACATATATATATATGTACACAGGTATATGACAGGCTTCTTTCAGTATCCATCTACCAAATCCACTCACAAGACTTTGGTCGGCCCAGAGCTATAAGGGAAGACATTTGCCCAAGGTGCCATACAGTGGGATAGAGCCCAACTTCACATGGTTGGGAAGCAAGCGTCTTAACCACACAGTTACACCTGTGCTTATGAACATTTTGAAATCTGGTTAGTTGACAGACTTACTACACTGGGAAACCACTGTCGCAATTCAACATTGACTCAAGTAAGAGGAATAAATAAATATATATAAAACAAAATTAGTCTGTACATTTTAATTTTAAAGTAAGTTAGTTGAATTAAACATCATCATCACCACTATTACCACCACTACAAGTACCACTACCACCGCTACCAGCACCATAACTATCACAACTAGTATCAACGCTATCATCAACACCATTACTACCACCACCACCATGATCATCACCACCACTACTAGTACTACCACAATCACCGCCATCACCACCTCTGCTACCATCATCACCACCATCATCAGGTTGATTTATAAATGATACAGAAATATGCTCTATGAATTTTTATCATTGAGAATTATCAAAAGCAATTCAGTTTTAATAATGAAAAAATATTTTTAATTAAATTTCAATGTATTTTATTGAATATATTTTATAATTTGCACAACTAGATAACATTTTTATAAATAATCTCTTTAGTTAAAGGTAGTTGTCAAATACTAGTTTTTAAGTAGTTTATCAAAGCCTAAAATAATGCATACTTTTCAAAATTATATCATAAAATCCATCTAAATCCATTAAGAAATTAAGGTAAAATGAAAAAAATATATAATAATAATAATAATAAAAGAGAAGCTTAAAAGGGGAGTGGACTCAATAGGCAATCTATTTTGAAAATGCCTTTATTTTCTTCCTCCTTGTTGCCCCTCTTAAATAATAATTCTAAACATAAAAATATTCATTTGTGTTTCATTAGATAGAAGCTTGCAATTTAAAAATGTCTCATATATTTGCTGTATGATTAATTAAAAAAGTTCAATGATTATGGATATTTTAAAAATCTTTTTCAAAATTTTTATATTTATGTTTGTTTCATCTTTATTTTATTTATTCATTGTTATTATTTTTTTTTGATTTTTATTTCAATCAAAATCACATTTTAGTATGAGTGTGTGTGGAGTGTGAACTGAATAAAAGTGAAATAAATGAATGCATATATATATATATATATATATATATATATATATACACATATACATATATCGTATGAATTTTTTTCTCTCTCTCTCTTCTGCCCTTGGCATAAGAGAGACTCACACACAATATATATATATATATATATATATATATATATATAATTACACACAACAGTCTTCCACACAGTTTCTCTCTACCAAATTCACTCACGAGGCATTGACCAACCTAGGGCTGTAGTAGAAAACACTTGCCCAAGGTGCTGCACAGTAGAACTGAACCCAAAACCAGATTGTTGGAAAGCTAGTTTCTTAACCACACAGCTATGCCTACACCTATCTACTATCAAATGATCATTTCTGAACCCTTAAAACAACTTTTCTTCCCTTAGTATTTCATTGAGAGTAATAATTCCCATCAACAATCACAAGTTCTTTCTTTGGTTCATCACAACCAAATAGTTATAGATAACCATAATGGAACAATGCTGTCTATCAGATTTCATGCTTGTTCTGAAAATTCTGTAGCATATTCTGGTTTTATTTTTGTCTGACTATAAAGGGTTCATATATAGTCAATTAATTGAACCTATTCTCCTTTGATTAGACAAGTAAAGTGGCCTAATCTAGCTACCCGATAAAAAATTTTCAGAAGGCTAAAAAAATATTTTTTCCTTTGAAAGTGGTTATTGTGGTTGTCTACTGAAGAATGAGAAAATATATACAGACAGCAAAAGAACTATGAAGGAAAATAAAATGGTAAGCAGTGTGGAAGAGGAATAAAATTGATATGATTAATATATTTCTCCTTCATGTGTCTGTTGGTTTGGTATTGGAAAAGGGAGTGGGTTGAAGAAAATTTCAAAGAGGTGCTGCTTTAGATAAGAAAACATGACAACATCAATGTGATGCTTTGAACAGTATTGGAATGGTGCCAGAAAATTTTACAGAGCAGAAAATGTTGCAGTAATTGTTGAAGAAGTAAAAGAAAAACTTTAGAATTAACATTAGCTAGAGGGTAGATTTTTATCAGTAAAGGAGTGTCCAACAGATGGCACCCCCACTACCTTTATATTATTAATTTTATAGCCTGTCCTGTTGTGTCTGCTGATGAAGCTTGTATCTTCTCTATCATGCCTTACTTCTATTTGCTTATTTTACATCAATACGTGGTGTCTAATGAAAATTCAGTACCATTAGGAACAACTTGTGCTTTTGCAAACCAGTTTTATGTTTTTCTATGTTCTAGTGAGGAAAAAGAAGTAGTGTACATAACTTTAAAAATCCTCCAAGACTGGGAAAATCAATGTTGTTTGTTGTTTACATCATAAGAATTTAGAAACTTTGAGAGAGCATAAATAAAGCTACAAATAAATCCTTCTCCTATAGGCGCATGGCCTGAAATTTTGGTGTGAGGGCAGGCTACTTGATTGCATTGTCCCTAGTGCATGATTGGCACTTAGTTTATTGACCCTGAAAGGTTGAAAAGCACAGTTGACCTCATATATAATAATTATTTCAAATTTTAATATGAGGCCAACAATTTTGAGGGAAGGGAGGCAGGTTGATTGCATCTCTTCCAGTACTTGTTTGAGACTTATCTTATTGACCTTGAAAGGATGAAAGGCAAAGTCGGTTCCAGTGGAATTTGGACTGTTAATCATTTTATTAACCTTGAAAGAATGAAAGGCAAAGTTAACTTAGCCAGAATTTGAATTCGGAACATAAAACTGGAAGAAATGCTACTTAGCAATTTGTCTAATGTGCTAATGGTTATGCCTGCTCAATACATTAGCTAAAGCTATAGATAATAGCATGTAAATATTAGACATAAAAAAACCCAATATTTACATGCTTTTTTTAATGTTGTTTATGTTCTGCTTCAGCGGCTGTAAGTCAATACCTGCAAGAAAATCATGGTGAGGGAGAGAATTTCAGGGGAATAGATTACTGTCACTGGAGGGAAGGATTGAGTGAAGTTGTCAATATTGTGGTTTGAAAGGGTGATGAGACACAATAGGATAATGAGAGGAGAAGAGACAATTACTATGTTGGTTAGGTCTGGATTAAGATGGTATCTTTTATCCTCTTATCCTTTCAGTCATTGGATTATTGTCATGCTGGGGCACTACCTTGAAGAGTTTAAGTCAAACAAATCGACCCCAGTACTTATTTTTAAGTTAACCATTGTCTTTTGCTGAACTGCTTAGTTATGAAGACATAAACAAACAAATATTGGTTGTCAAGTGGTGGTTGTTGGGCACAAAGACACATATACACATATACAACAAGCTTCTCTACAGTTCCTGCCTTCCAAATTTACTCATAAGGCATTGGTCAACCCGAGGAAAGTGTAGAAGACACTTGCCCAAGGTGTTGCACAATGGAGCTGAACCCAAAACCACATAATTTCAAGGTGAGCCTTTAACCACACAGCCATGCTTGTGCCTATGTATGCAACTGACTGTAGAATAATTAGAAAGAGAGTGAGAAAGAGGTGTGATAATGCAGCTGTAGATTAGACAGTATTGTGTATTGTGAGTCTTTGTTAAGCCATTCACTTTTTTTGATGTGTGTGATGGTGGGGGGCAAGAATGACAAATAATGAGTCTTTTTCTTTGCTGCATAATTATCTCTACTTAGCTTATTTAGTGATGCCTTCATGAAATATGTTAATACTAACTTAATTATTGTCTTTTCATGCAGATGGCTTCTGAGACTAATTTAATTCTCAGACCATTTCTGTGCTTCTGTGCCAACGAGTAGGCTATTCTCATGAAAGTTAAACCAATAGAGGTTTTCAAAAATTTTTAGAATGCCCAGGAAAAAATCACTATGTACCTGTAAGCATAAATTGAAATGTTTCATTTTGACCAGGTATTAATATTGGACAGTATCTTCTAGATCTACTCTATTTGGAAGATACAAAAACTGATTGGGCTAAATAATGATAACATCACAGGGCACATTGGGATAATATAGCTTAGCATAGACTGGCTAAGATATATATATATATATATATCTTATCTAAGATAATATATCTTAGCATAGACCAAGAAGGAGAGGGTTAAACAACAACCTGGTTGTTTAGGATTGCTTAGGAGAGAAAAAGTGATGGGTGAACAAAATCAGTAGAGCATAAATATAACTATTTCAAAGTACTCAGTCATGCCCTGAGTTAGAATTCAGCCAATAGAGCCATTCTCATGAAAGTTAAACCAAAATAGGTTTTCAAAAGCTTTTAGAATGTCCAGAAAACAATCACTAAATACTTGTAAAGGTATGTTGAAATGGTTCATTCTTGACCAGATATTTATATTGGGACACTGTCTTCCAGCTCTACGCTATTTTGTACATACTCTTTTACTCTTTTATTTGCTTCAGTCATTTGACAGCGACCATGCTGGAGCACCACCTTTAGTCGAACAAATCGACCCCAGGACTTATTCTCTTGGTCTCTTTTGCCAAACCACTAAGTTATGGGAACATAAACACACCAGCATCGGTTGTCAAGAGATGTTGGGGGACAAACACAGATGCACAAATATGGACACGGACACACACACACACACACACACACACACACACACACACACACACACACACACATATATACGACAGGCTTCTTTCAACAAATAAAGTCAAGTCTGGGTTTTGTTGAAGAGGTCTAATAAGACAGAAATGCATCTGGAATTGTCTGTTAGACTTGCTAATAGAATAAATAACATGTCAATGGCTAATAGTGACATACAGAATTCTCCCAAGAAGGAAAAAAATACAAGCTAAAAACTAATATTGATTTTTACCTCAGCACAAACATTTTCTCTTGTTAAGTGTTTAATATTCTCTGTCTTAACAATTCTATGACTATATATTTTAATTAATTACACTGCCCATATGTTTTAATTCAGTTGGAATATAATCAACAATTTGAAAATATTTAATAAAACAATTAGCTTTTATATAATCTCTTTATTATTAATCAGCTGAAGTTGCTGAGTGAATCATGGGTCAAGATTTTGGTGCATTGGCACTAATCACAAAACACTCAGCCCTTGAGTCACTCTGTAAATTCAATAGATTGATAATATTTTTCTACTATAGGCACAAAGGAGCCAATTGATTACATTGACCTCAGAGTTTGACTGGTACTTATTTTATTGACACTAAAAAGATAAAAGGCCAAATCAACTTTGGTGGAATTTGAACTCAGAATGTAAAACCAAAAGAAATTCTGCTGAGCATTTTGTCCAGCGTGCTAACAATTCTCACCAACTTAATAATTAAAATATATATGTACTTATATATTGAGTTTTATTTTCCTTTTTGTACCACCAAATCTATAGCTTTTACATTATTAATCTGGTGTTTGTAACATGACATGACAAATAGGTTATTAAATAATTCTATATAATAAGCCTTTATCAGCTTACATAACTACAATATATGTTGTATATTTGTTATATATGGATAGGTGCAGACATGACTGTGTAGTGAAGAAATTTGCTTCCCAACCACATCGTTTCAAGTTCAATTGCTTGGGCAAGTGTCTTCTACTATAGTCCCTGGTTGAGTGACTTATTAGTGGAATCAGTAGAGGGAAATTGAAAGAAGCCTGTCATGTTTATATATGTGCATGTGTGTGTGTGTGTGTGTGTGCGTGCATGTGTGTGTGCGTGCATGTGTGTGTGTGTATATATATAAGGGTGCTCCCTTTTAGGGCTTTAAATTGATCATACTATGTGTTGTATTTCTCTTATTTTACTACATATTTGATTATATGCATAAGTGTATACACATATATTTATCCATATGTTTGTGTATACATAAGAATATGTGTATGTAGAAATATATATACATGTATATATGAATATACATTTGTATAAATGTATGTATGTATACGTATATATATATATATATATATATATATATATATATATACCGGAATAAGCACATAAATGTGAAATAAGGTGGAAAAAAAGAGTACTCAAATAGCAGAGGTAGAGTAATATGCTTTATTAAAAGCATCAGAAATATCACAAAAACTATTACTCAAAGTTTTACGTTCCCATTCGTCAGACAGTTTTGTTAGAATCTAACAAAACTGTCCTATGAACAGGAACCTGAAACTCTGAAATCTAACAAAACTGTTCGACGAACAGGAATGTGAAACTCTGAGTAACAGTTTGTGTGATATTTCTGTCAAATCCCCAATGAGTTTACATGGGATCGCCTAACAACAATGTAAACTTCATATAATCATGGTGTCCTTGGCCTACCCCTCATTTGGATAATTTACTACTTCTGAGGTTCCGCTAGCTATGAAACATATGTAGCCTGGATTTCATCTCCTCTATTCCCTTAATTTTGGAAATATATATATATATATATATACACACACACACACCATTCTGTTTGTATATGTCTATATATACGTTACTTGTTATAGCTTATGGTCAATGGCATTCCAACTATAGCCACTCATGTGATTTCTGGCCCAAATATATTCTGGCATATATTCAGAATGATAATATCCAACATTTCATGGCCTCTTTTAAACACAACATAGTCTGATTTGACTACTATTTCTAGCAACTGAGTGGCCACTAAATGGTTCCCTTATTTGTGGTTCATGATACTATGTCATGAAAAGTATACTTTCATGTTTGTTGACTTTTGACTTTTTTCAATATCAAAGATGAAAGTATGTTTTAGTATATGGTGTATTCCTATAGTGCTTAGTCCCCACCACCTGTCTGCCATTAAATAGAACACTAAAGCTTCATAATTATACTGTACTTTAAAAGTTCTGTACTTTAAAACTTCTTTCATGTTTTCTCAACTCTGTGTGTGTTGGTGTAATGTTATGTTCTGTCTCACATATATAAACACTCACATAGACATGCATAAACATACTGAAATGTTTGTGTGCGTGTGTGTGTGTGTGTATATATATATATATATATATATACACACACACACACACACATATATATATATACACATACCTGTATATGTGTGTTCATATATACATGTATGTATGTATGTGTGTATATATATTTATATACAAAGTGCAGGCATGGCTGTGCGGTAAGAAGCTTGCTTCCCAACTGCATGGTTCTGACTTCAGTCACACTGCATGACACCTTGGGTAAGTGTCATCTATAGCCCTGGGCCAACCAAAGGCTTGTGCGTGGTTTTAGTAGACAGAAGTTGAAAGAAGCCCATCATATTTATATGTTTATATTTATGTGCATCTGTGTCTGTGTTTGTCCCCACCACCAAAACTTGACAACTGATGTTGGTGTGTTTATGTCCCTGTAACTTAGCAGTTTGGCAAAAAAGACCAATAGAATAAGTATTAGGCTTCCAAAGAAGATGTCCTAGGGTCGATTATTTTTTTACTAAAAGGCAGTGCTTGAGCATAGCTGCAGTCAAATGACTGAAATAAGTAAAAAAAAAATAAAAGAGTTGTATTTATTTATCACCCAACGAGATACATCTGCACCACCAGATGCTCCTGAACCAGTTGTTGAGTGTCCCACCCAAGAGAAATCGATGCTAGCTGTGTCGAAACAATTGTCGTGATAAATAATAATTTCTCATATATTCCATCTTCTGTCTCATTTGCTATATGTGTGTGTGTGTGTATATATGTATACATGTGTGTGTGTGTGTGTATATATGTATACATGTGTGTATATATATGTATACATGTGTATATGTGTGTATATATGTGCATGTGTGTGTGTATATGTATATATATATATATATATATGTACATGTGTATATGTGTGTGTATATATGTGTGCATATGTATATGTGTGTATATTTATACATGCACACAGACTCAGACATATACACATACATTCATTTACACCAAAAGTCTATAGTAAATTATTATATTTCATATATTTCTCGTGTTTTCCTAACTTGTAGACATAATAGGAAATATATGCTATGTTGATTATCATGCAAGTTTTTTCTGTTTTGTTCAATTATCATCATCATCATCATCATCATCATCATTATTATTGTTATTATTATTATTATCATTATTAGAGTGGCGAGCTGGCAGAATTGTTAGCACACCAGGCGAAATGCTTAGCAGTATTTCGTCTGCTGCTATGTTCTGAGTTCAAATTCCACTGAAGTTGACTTTGCCTTTCATCCTTTTGGAGTTAATGAAATAAATAGCAGTTATGCACTGGGGTCGATGTAATCGACTAGCCCACTTCCCCCAAAAATTTTCAAGGCCTTGTGCCTAGAGTAGAAATAATAATTATTATTTCCAAGTGCTAAGGAGGAATTTGCAAGTGCTAAGACCACATCTCCTTCTCATAATTTCAGTAATGTTAACATCTAATTTTAGAATTATTTAAAGTAAGGACATTGTTTTAATGCCTTTTAAGTGTGTCTAAAGTGAACTCTTCATGCTGCCCATATTCTGTGTAAATGAGTTTTCTCTAATCTTTAAACTCAATGTTATAATGAATTGTATTTTCCATTATTTTTAATCAATATTATTTTAATGTATGTTTGAAATATTTCCATCTATCAAGGCAAGGCATTACATGAGAAAGAAACAAAGAAACAAAGAAATTATTTAGTAGCAGCAGTAGCTGTATTAGCATCAGTAGTAGACATAGTTGCAGTAGAAGTGGGTAGTCGTAACATCAGTAGTAGTTGTGGTTGTTGTAGCAACAGCTGTAGTAGTGATAGTAGCAGCAGCAACATTATTATTGTTAGTAGTATTAAGGCAACAAGTTGGCAGAATTGTTGGCACACCAGGTGAAATACTTAATGAGATTTGGTCAACATTTACATTCTGAATCCAAATTCTGCTAGGATTGACTTTACCTTTCATCCTTCCAGGGTTGATAAAAAAAGTACCAGTTAAACACTGGAGACAATTTGACTGACTAGTCCCCTCCCCCTAATTGCAGGCCTTGTGCTTGCAGTAGAAAGGATTATTATTATTATTATTAAGCAAGCTGGCTCGCCCTTTATTATCTTTGACCCAAGTAGACCTATGTGTTCCAGTTTCCAGTTACATGACCACCCAATGTTATTTTCAGAAAATTCAGCCCGGAGTTCATTATCAAATTTGTCTTTTGATTTCTAAGGGGTTTGAGGGTAATTTGGTTGCTGTTTATAGAAGGTTGGGCAACCATCTGGAGATTCCCCCACTTTTGATACTTGGAGCATTTAAAATACCCCCTTCATCCTCATCATTTTTACTATCATCATCATCATCATCTTCCTTATCATCCTCATACTCTACCTCATCATAATCATCCTTATCCTCATCATCTTTCTTGTCATACTTCTCATCCTCCTCATCATTACCATTTTTTTTCTTGCCATTTATTTTGAACAAGATTTTATGATGCTCCTCATATAAATATATGAACATTACTTTGTAATGACCATACGATCAGGAGAGGTGACGAGGAAATAACCAGTTCGTAGTCAAGGTACACAGTAGTTGAGGTGCCGTATCAAGAAGTTGAGGCCGCAATGCAGAGCCGGGGAGAGGTACTGGCGCATAAGAAGTTGTGGCTACAATGCTGCTGCCTGTCTCTTGTTACAGGAGGTTGTCGCAGGTTGTATTTGCTGAAGTAATGGTGAAGTAATTCACAAACAGTGTAGAGATAGAACCTGTGCGAGTGCTGCTGGTTGCTGTGTAACGGAGCAAGAAGTTGTTGACAACATTAACCCTTTATCAACATATTAATGTGATATTTGGAACATAATTAAAGAAAGGGTTCTTAATCAATTCTATTGCATAATTTTTGTCTGAAAGTTCTCCACGTACTGGGGTACTGCTAGTGTCTCTCACATGTAAATATTGGTTCAGCTTCACGAATTGTACTCGTTCATAATACTGGAAATATATTCATCGCCAAAAGGTTCCTGATCGCTCCAGTAATTTGTTATTCTGGGTAACTGTCTAATACCCATAATAATATTTATGGCAAAAAATGCCCGTATTTCATCTACAGTTTCAGGAAACCACAAGCTATCTTTTTTTTCCGGTTTGTTTACATCTGCGTAACGGTTTGTTTCCGCAGTAATCATTTCAAACAAGCATGAAAAAGAAGTCTAAAGGTTTCACTCCCTAAGAAAGACTATGGGTAGACCCTGTTTCCTCAGAAAAATTGTTAATAAAAATATTTTAAAAATCTTTTTCTGGTGTAAAATCATCCTCGCTGTTGCCGTCGCTGCTTTCAGTTTCGGATACAGAAATATCCGATTCATTATCATTCACCACGTGCTTTTGTAGCTCATTCAGTCTTTTCTTCGATATCTCCATATCTTCTGTTAAAAAACCTTCAAATTCGGAATCACTGCTTGATAGCATGAAACTCCTCTCCATCTTCAAAGTTGAAAAAAATTAACGCCGCAAAAAATGTGGAAAAAAATCTTCCAAAATTCACTGAGTTCAAATATCACGCCAAACAATGTCAGAGACAGTAACTAAACTGTTTGCAAAGTGAAATCAGGTGTTTTAACGTATGTACTAACGGGATTTGGGCCGGCTACGGCCGGGTTAGTAACGAAAGGGTTGGAAGCAACGAAGGTGGAGATTGCCGTATGCTGTTGGTTGAGTGTTGAGTCTCCATGTGGCTGCTGTTGTGTCCTCACTGGAACTGGCTGTGTGCTCTGTGGCTAGACCTCAGAAGGTCTGGAACCAGAAGACTGACAAACTGTGATGGTGAGAGGCTGGCTTTTCATAACATGCTGTCGGATCAAACTGGGGTTTAGAAAAGACTGTCTCACGTGACCTTATCGGAAGATTACGATTGGTTGGGTTGCATCCTGACGCGCAATGAAGCATGGGACAAACTGTGCCAATACCAACCAATCAGAGTGGTGGACACAACAGAGTCCAAAGGTGCGGCCGAAGGCTAGCTGTTATCTACTACATCCGTATTCATGTATAGAACCACATCGTTCCAAGTTTAGTCCCACTGTATGGCTCCTTGGGCAGGCATCTTCTACTATAGTTTTGGGCTGACTAAAGTCTTGGGAGTGGATTCAGTAGACCAAAGGAGAAAGAAGCCTGTCGTGTGTGTTTGTCCCTGCTACTGCTTAACAACTGCTGTTGGTGAGTTTATGTCCCCGTTCATCATCAACTTGTCAATAGTACTAATTAGTATTGTGTTTCTATTTTCTTTTTAATTTAATGAGTAATTAGTTTGAGCATTTGGTTGTATCTTGTAATAAATAAAATATTGAATAAATTGGAAGTGACAGGGAAAATTGTGAAAAACACTGAACTTTTGATTAATTATAAATGTGTAGAAGGTGGTTCCTGAGAAAACTTATAATGTAACAATATGACATCAGCAATGTTGTGTAGGGATGGGATGTATTTTTTCTTTACATTTTAGTAAAAAGAGAGCATTTTTCATGTGTGTGCCTACATGATAACTGTAAACCTACTTTTGGGCCACCCTGTCTGTGTGTGCATGTGTGTGTATATATATATATATCTTTTTACTTGTTTTATTCATTAGGCTGTGGACATGCTGGGGCATCACCTTGAAGAATTTTAGTTGAACGAATCAACCCCAGTATATATATATATATATATATGTATATATACAGAGAGAGAGAGAGAGGTACTGGGGATGTAAACACATGATTGTCTGTATGTGTTACTTTTCAAAAGTACACTAAGCAACCATCTGAATGTAATGTTTATAAACTTGACACTAATAATACTAAAATACTAAAACGGTAGTAGAAAAGAGCAAAGTATGATTGATGTAGTAATATTTATATTACACATTGGTTCACCTTTTAAAGAATTTTTCAAGTTTAAGTTTAAGCCAAGTCGTGATAGCAGTCTTCAATTCAAATCCTTATATTGGAAATGTTTTTTTATCATTCTGTTTAACTCTTGCATATTTTCTAATTTGTTTGCAAACGTGTCTCTTTTTTAATCCTTTTTTTTTTTTTTTTTGTTACTACTGTTATATGTCTGAAAACGTTCAATATCGGAGAGAGTGCTATTGAAGTTCTACTTTGTAAAACATTGCGTTGGGCGTTATATGTTTATATACAGTGTAGAAATGTTTTAGTTTCTGTGTACTGAGAAATTTTGTTATTTATTTTGGATATATTTATTCATTTATTTATTTATTATTATTATTATATTTATTAGAGTTACATATGGCTCATTGAAATAAAAACATTATATTTGCTAGTTTTTAGCTATTGTTGTTGCTGTTGTATTGTTATTGACGTTGGTGTGGTTGGCAGTGATTGTGGTGGAGAAAGAGGGAACCACTGAAGTGTTGTTCATAATATGCCACAGTTTGGTCAGTAAGAAAATTACATTGCAGCCATGCTGGGGCACCACCTTGGTGAACTTTAGTTGAATGAATGAGCCCCAGTACTTATTTTTATTCAAAAACTATTACTTATTCTATCAGTCTGTTTTGCCAAACCACTAAGTTATGGAGATGCAAACACACTAACTCCAGTCAAGTGGGAGTGGGTGATAAACAGCATCTCAAAGACACACACATAGATACATATGTATATATATATATATATATATGAGACAGGCTTCATTTAGTTTTTGTCTACCAAACCTGAGATGCTAATTGAAGATGTCTAGTGTGCCACATAATGTGACTGAATCTGGAACCATGTGGTTGGGGAGCAAACTTCTTACCTCACACCCATGCCTGCACCTATATACGGGTTTGGACAAAATAATGGAAACACCTTAAAATTTCAAACAAATTTATTTTAATTTGGGGTAGGACCACTTTTGGCAGTAATTACAGCTTGAATTCTATGAGTCTTGACATCATGTAATGGTTGTAAATGAGCATCATCATCATATAAGCAATGTTGTTTGCTTCCAGTCTTCTGGGAAGAGCATATCTGTTCATAGGGAAATATTACCTTCCTTGGAAACAGTTTGGGGTTGGCGAGAGAAAGAGCATCCAATGAATTCAGTCTGATCCAAGCAGGCATGAAAACTGAAAGTTAAATTATGATATATATGTATGTATATATTATATGTATGTATATAAATAAATGCATATGTATTTTCTTTATATGCATAGTGATGTTTTTTTATTTTATTGTACTTAATAAATTTAAGTAGGAGTTATTTTACTCACACATGCACACACACACACACACGTAGTCTGGCTCTGTTAACATTATGGCAAATTTTCATGTTTTTTTTTTTCTTTTTCTTTGTCATCTACTTGTAAAAATCTTTATTTCAGTTATTTTCTCCCCATACTTACCTGAAATTTATTGTGTTTCAAATTCCTAAAAATATGAACTAACAATCTAGCTTATTTGCATGAATTTAAAACAAAAGAGAGCAAAATTAAATATAAATTGAAATTAAACACACACACACACACACACACACACACACACACACACACACACACACACACACACACACACACATATATACATATATATATACACACAAATACATGTATATACAGGCACACACACGCACACACATATATAGCACGTTTTTCAATTTTATGTGAATTGAAAATATATTCTTTTTTTTTCAGTTTTTTCTTCCATTTTTAGAAATTTTACTTAAATTCTTAAAAGGGTTCATTCAAATATGTATAAAAATACACTTATGCATTTTGCCAAAAGGAATTTTACACACACACACACACACACACACACACACACACACACAGACCACTTTTACATTCATGCAAGCATGAATATGTGAAACTGGTTTTACGTCTAAAACAAACTGCTGTTTTATAGATAGTTATTATCATTATTATTATTATTATTATTATTATTATTATTATTACAACTATTTCTACTTCTACTACTACTACTACTACTACTACAAAATTCTGTACTTATAAGAATTTATTTCCTCTCATATTTATATATATATGTATATAATTTGGCATTACTTATACTTCTTTTTGTTACACGATGCCTTCTTTCCATACATCCACCCACTTCCCTCCCCCCCCCAAAATATCTAGGGCATTGTGTCTCTGAAAGAAATCAATAAGTAAAGCTGCTACTCTGATTGTGAACCCCCTATTGTGAGATAGGTAAAGCTTCTTCTCGCAAGACAAAAATTTGCAATTTTATTTCATTCTGCACTTTTAAGCCATTTTATTTCACTCGCAGTGCTAACGACTTTAGGATAGACATACTCTGCTATTCTTCTCAGTTATTGGATGACAGCTAGTCTGGGGCACCAGATTTGAGGGCTTTCAGTTGATTGTATTGAACCCTGTACTTATTTCAGCCTGGTATTTATTTTATGGGTCTCTATTTGTCTAACGTGTAAGCTATGGGACTTAAGTGATTCAAAATTAAAGAGAAAATATATATATGTGTGTGTGTGCATATGTGTGTGTATATATATATATATATATATATATATGTATGTATTTATGTGAGTGTGTATATGTGTGTATATATGCATATATATGTGTGTGTATATATATATATATATATATATATATATATATATTTAATCATTATTATTAGTGCTTTCGTTCATTTTTTGAACTTTCAAATAAAATTTTCTTGTGAATGTACAAACAGGTTATTTATTTATATAAAACAGATGTTTTTTGTTTTGTTTAGAAGAGAACATTATAAATATATAGCTTGTTTCAGCTGAGGCACCACCTTGAGGAATTTTTAGTTGAATGAATCAAACCCAGTACTATATATAGAGAGTGATCATTGGTTTCACACCTGACAGGTCATCTATACAGCTAAGCACTTTATAGGTGTGAAACCAGTGGTCACTCTCTTATCAGCCATAAAAAAAACAACATTCTAAATATATTACTACTCTACTGTTTTAGAGTGTGCTTTATTTACAGGTATCTGAATTACTGATGATATATATATATATATATATATATATATATATATATACATGGTGGGATTCTTCCAGTTTCTATCTACATCATTCAGTCACAAGGTTTTGGTCAGCCCTGGGATTGTAGTAGAAGACATTATTTCAAATCTATTTATATAAATTGTATTTTCTTCAGAACAAGTTGGTTGCATGCCTCTTCCATTGAAACCAGCTAAATACACTCGTCCAGTGGGATTGAAATCTGTTTACATGATTTTCAAAGTGAAAGTGTTAACCACATGGCCATGCCAGCAACAAGTTATATGAGAGATAACCAATCTATAACCAATCTATCGTATGAAGTGATTGTATAGAATTTGATTGTATGGAAACAATCTATTTTTCTTCAGTGCTAAAACTAAAGAAAATATATCTAATTCCTGATATTTCACAGTGCAGTAAACCAGTTATATTCTGTTGCTGTGTTATGTTGATATTTAGGTGGGGTTTTTTTTTGTTGTAGAGTTTGCTGGGTTTTTTGTTTGTTTTGTTTTGTTTTGTTTCTTAATAGATGCACTGTTTATAAACAAGCAAGCCTTGGATATCGACAACAATGCGTAATTTAACATAATATCACAGAATAAAGAAAAATCAAAACAATACCAAAATAACAAAAATCTGACAAATTTTAATTTGACACTTTGCAATATTTTATACACACACATACAAACATGCATTTACACACGCACACACACATGCATTTACCACACATACACACACTCACATATGCGCACATACCATTCACATGCACTAACACACGCATAATTACATACAGTATCACACATTATTACACACACACACACACACACAATTTACACACAAATATTTATCATATGTCCATCTCTTCTATATATTTCATTGCTATTTACACTACTTTACTTTAGTTACTAAACCAAACTTACACAATTTACACATCTCTCTCTCTTTCTTTCTGTCTCTCTCTGTAGGATATCTTTACTAGAATTCTTTTAGTAGATTCTATTAAAAGTGATTTTGTCTCAGGAATTCTACTGAATTAGGTAATAATGTTGTCATCTGGAAACATTATTGTCATTTCTGTGTTTTTTGTTTTCTTTCTTCCTCTTCAACTTTTTTTCTTTTCATTTCTTTTATCTTATTTTTCTTTTTTTCGTTCTCTCCTCCAAAATAGATGTCACATCAGCACAGCCTCAAGTAAGGTTGAACAAACTGACAAAGTCTCTCTCTCTCTGTCTCTCATTGTTTTTCCTATTTTTGTTTCTTTTTTCTTTTACATTTCACTTTTGTTTTTTCTTACCCCATTTTCCTATCTTAAAAATCACAGAAATTTTGTCATTGATTTTGGTTTCATTTCAGAGGAAGGATATTTTCTTCTTCAGTGACATTATTCGAATAAATGTCTCTCTTTATCTCTCTCTCTCTTTACAAATACACACACACACACACAGCTCCCTCTCTTTAGCTTTTTTCTTTCTCTCTTCCTCTCTCTCTCTCTCTCTTTCTCCCCCTCTCTGTCACTTTTTCTTACACCTTACATTGCTTTTGAGCAATACTTACTGTCTACTTCACTGTATATACTCAGAATAATTTGAGAAGGATAATATAAGTATAAGAGGTTTACAATTTTATACACATATATATATATATATATATATATATATATATATATATATATATATATATGTATTTCTGTCTAACCTACTGAATGCAAACAACTCTTAGGGTATTAAAAAGTTTAATAGACCAAGCTGTAACGTTACAAAAATCACAAAAAAATCACATAAGGAAGACAACAGAATGGAGTGGGGGGAACACACACACACACCAATTTATTTCTAACAGTAAAAGCAGAAAGAAATATAAATAAAATAGTCCCACACCACTTCCCTTGACCCACCATCACCTCACCCCACCTTCTTGAAATCTTGGAGAGTCAGCAAAGTACGTTTTTCTTAAAAATACTGAAATACTACAACTAGAACAATTGGAAAGAAATGCAACATTTGGTTGAAATGTATTTTTAGGTAAATATTTTTTCCTTCTGTACTTAGTGATAGTAGTAGTGGTGGTGGTATGTTTATCTCTTCAAGCACCAAACTAAACTCACCAGAGTAGTTTCATATAGAAAGAAAATCTTTTCACATTTTGAAAAAGTAAGTTATTTGTATGTGTATGTGTGTATTTGATATATGTGTGTGCATGTACTTGTGTGTGTGATTATGTTATATATGTGTATGTGTGGCATTTTTACATATACATGTGTGTGTAATAAATGTATAATTCTTGTGAAATCTGTGCATGAATATATTTGTAGAGCATTTGTATATTTGTATATCTATGTTTCACTTGTTTCACTTATAACACAGCAGCCATGCTGGGGCACTGCTTTCAAGGGTTTCAGTCAAACAAATTGATCTCTGTACTTAGGGCTTTTCATTAAGTACACTACTTATTCTATTAGTCTCTTTTGCCGAACTTCTAGGTTACGGGGATGTAAACAAACTGACACCATTGGTCAAGTGCTGGGGAAGGTGACAAACATAAATCACACACACACACGCATGCGTGCACACACACACACACACACACACACACACAGCAAGCTTTCCCAGTTTTCACCTATCAAATTCATTCACATTCATACAAATGAGTGGCTGTGTGGTAAGTAGCTTGCGTACCAACCACATGGTCCCGGGTTCAGTCCCACTGTGTGACACCTTTGGCAAGTGTCTTCTACTATAGCCTTGGGCTGACCAAATCCTTGTGAGTGGATTTGGTAGATGAAAACTGGAAGAAGCCCATTGTATATGTATGTATATGTTTGTGTGTCTGTGTTTGTCCCCCCAACATCGCTGGTCCCCATAACTTAGCAGTTCAGAAAAAGAGACCGATTCAATAAGTACTAGGCTTACAAAAAATAAGCTCTGCGGTTGATTTGCTTGACTAAAGGCGGTGCTCTAGCATGGCTGCACTCAAATGACTGAAACAAGTAAAAAAGTAAAAGAGTATCCTTCTGTCTAGTGTGTGTGTGTGTGTGTGTGTCTCTCTCTCTCTCTCTCTCTCTCCCTATATATTTTCATATATATATATATATATATACATGAAAAATGAATTTGTGTCTGTTTGTTTCCTCCACTACCACCACTTGACAACTGGTGTTGGTTTATTTATATCCCCCTAACTTAGTGGATCAGCAAAAAGAGACTAATAGGATAAGTACCAGACTTACATTTTTTAAGAAAGTACTGGGGCTGATCTGTAAAACCTTTGAAGGTGATGCTCCAGTATGGCCATTTCAGTCCAGTGACTGAAACAATTCAGGATAAAAGGTTATACCAGCTGAATATTTGAGATACAACATTCATAACATGATTCAGACAACTGGTGTGCAACATACAAATAGATAACATTCAAACTTATAATTCCTCTGGTAGTTTTATGATGTTGTTTTTGTATGTCAAATCACTTATCTTCTTCCTCCACTAATGACAGACTCGTTCATCTAGGTTGGATTAAGAAGGAAAAAATGTATTAATATTAATAAAAAGCATACTTATTGTGATGTCTTCATTCATTCATAGTTGTCAGAAACACCATATAAAAATCATTACAGCAAAATAGAGAAAATTATAATGAAAGAATCTCTTGTAATTTTTTGTAATTTTAGGGTTTATTTTTTTAATTTTTTTTTTTTACTGCATAAGTGTTACTTTTGATGATAATATTTATGTTTGGCTTGACATCTAGTCAGATTTTCATATGATATATCAGTACAATTAGTAGTTGTTATTTGAATTTATGGAAAGGACTGTCTTTCAAATGGATTTCTCTGCACAATGATTCTTTTTAACCCATTCAAGCTTGAGTGGTTTGTTTATATATAGCATACAATAAATTCAGTTTGTTCAGGGTTTTGACACATGCTACTTCAATGACTGACGAATTCTAAACAATACTGAAGCATCAAGTAATTTGCTGTTCATTTCTGTTTGAAACTGTTTGAAATCAGTGCATGTAATTTCTACAAGTTGTCAACAAGGTAACCTTCACTGTAGCTGCTAGCTGACCAAAGCCTTGTGAGTGGATCTAGTTGATGGAAACTGAAAGAAGCCCATCATATCTGAGTAAGTCTAAACCACTATTAAACATCAAGTGGTTTGTTGCTTATTTCTGTTTGAAATTAGTGCATATAATTTCTGAAAGTTGTCAACAAGGTAGCCTCCACTATAGCCATGAACTGACCTAAACCTTGTGAATGGATCTAATATGTATGTATGTGTCTCTTTGTCTTGATGTTGTGTGAGAGTTGTGAATGAATGTCATTTCTAATATTCTGTGATTTTTAAAGAGAATTTTTTCATAAAAAGTGTGTCTTCTATGCCATCTTGTTTTGGGTATGGTGCCACAACTATTGCCAAAGCAAAAGCAAGAAGCAAATGTCATGGTTTCACTATGGCAATAAGTTCATACAAAAGCTAAAATGTTAATTTACTTCCCTAATACAAATATATATATGCTACTTT
Source organism: Octopus bimaculoides (assembly GCF_046866305.1). Classification (NCBI taxonomy): domain Eukaryota; kingdom Metazoa; phylum Mollusca; class Cephalopoda; order Octopoda; family Octopodidae; genus Octopus; species Octopus bimaculoides. The sequence continues at coordinate 4,628,986 of NC_142953.1, forward strand.
ATCAAAGCCATCATGAACATCACCGCAAATATCACAACTTACTATTTCATCTTTAGAAATCTTTATCTCCAGTCTAAGACGTCATATTGAGGTAGACAGAAATTTTGTTGCTTATGTCTTTTTTGCATGTGTCTGTATATATATATATATATATATATATATATATAAATATTTGTATTATGTATATATATTTACTAAATAAGAAATAATATTTGTATGTATTAAATAAAATTATCAACAGGCTTAGAAAATAAAGAAAAAAAAAAGAAATTTCTTTTATCATTTTCCATTTAATTTTTCTCATTTTCTTTTTAGTCTAATTTTCTCTAAGTGTATGCATGATATCATTTAATGTATGCTTGGCATACATACATACATACATACATACATACAATTCAATCTATATATATATATATATATATATATATATATATATATATATATATAACAATGTGTGTGTATTATCACATATGTAAACCAAACACAAGCCATGACTAAATAAGTAGAATATAAAACTAAGGTGGTGGTTTGGAAAAGTCAGTAATATGTCTGTCAAAAGCTGTTTTCTGATATTTAGTTTGACCTTTTTAAGTTCTGAGTTCAAATCTCAACAAAGATAACTTGGTTTTTATTAACCTAAGGTTAATAAAATAGGTAATCTAGTAGTGGGATTGAAATAATCAACTACTACCTGTACATAGTTTGTCTGTTACTCGATAGAGAAAGCCTTGAAATTGTTGCATGACTTATTAGAAATAGCAGCCAAATTTCCTTCAAATCACATTCCTGTGACAAAACATGTAACAAGCAAGTGGACTACAATTAAACCTTGGGAGAGGCATTATGCAAGTGGACTGTTCTAAGTAACATTTTTTCTAGCTTGTCTTGAGAATGACTTTGTATTTCCTCTTTGGCCCACCATGTCACTGAGAGCAAACTGGTAGTTTTCCAAAGAAAATTTGTTGAGGAACAGGTCCAGTCTACCTGAGGAAGTCTATAATGCATGTAACAAGTCCAATCTACCTCAGTTGGAATTTACTTAGGAAAACATACATGCATGACAGTTCACCACCTTGGACTGCTTTATTATTTATTGACTCTAGAAGGATGAAAGGCAAAGTTGACCTTGGTAGGATTGGAATCAGTATTCAGAAAGTTACAATAAATAATGCAAAGCATTCTATCCAATTAATATGTGATGTGTGTGTGTGTGCATACAAATGTGTATGTGTGTATACAAATGTATATGCATATCTATATGTGTGTGTATACAAATATGTGTATGTTCATGTGTAAATATTGTGTGTACAAATGTAAGTATGTGTGGGCACATGTACTATCATCAGTGTAGGACTTTAACAAAAATCATGGTTCAAATGAGAATTTGATATATATATATGGTGGAGGTGTTTATTAGCAATCAACTTTATGGATGAGTTTCATCTGTTTTGATGCATTTAGTAAGGTTATTGTAAGATTGTTGAACTGTAGAGCTGATACACACACACACACCTTTTATCATGTATCAGTCAATAGACTGTGGCCATGTGAGTGCAGCACCTTGAAGAATTTTTGTTTGAATGGATTGACCCCAGTAATGTTTTTAAAGCCAAGTACTTATTCCACAGGTCTCTTCTACTGAACCTCTAGTTTACAGGGATGTAAACACTCCAACATCATGATTGCAAGGTCATTATTTCAATTCCTGGCCCTGAGTGGGCATTATGCTCTCAAGCAAAGCACTTCATTCCACATTGTTTTAGTTTTCTCAGCTGTAAATGAATAACTTTGTAATGAATTGGTGTCCCATTCAGGGAAAATCTTGTGATCTCAGTCACTTTACATGTCATGGAAACTGATTGATGCCCCATCATCCTCAGACTCGAGACATTACTTGGGGTTTTTTTTTTGTTTTATTTTTTCCTACTTAAAAATCTTAAGCTTTATGCTTCTCCACAATGGCAACAAGAAATTGTCAACTAGCAAAGGAGAATCTACATGGTTTGATAATGCTGGAAAGAAATAGCAGCCAAAATTTCCATCACTATCTTAAAATGTAGGAGGATATATTGCCCTAACTGTGTCAGCCTATCTGAATAGAAAAATAACCTTCATCAGCTTACTCTATCAGTGCTTACCTGTAACTAAACAACAACTATCACAACTCACTGCCACGACCATCACCACATAAAATATCGTATTAGAATCATTATAAAACATATTTGATATCACAGTTATCTCTTTATCAACCTATAAAGCTGTAAATACTCAGTAAATTATATGAATATGTGTTTTTGCTCTCTCATTCACTGTCTGTCTGTCTATATGTATGTGTGTGTGTGTGTGTGTGTGTGTATGTCTGTAAGTAGAACCAAAGACAGGGAAACCAACAGATCCCAGCACAGAAGTTGGACCATGCATCCATCCATTACAATTGGTGTGTGTTACTGATCACACTGAGTGACATTTGAAAGACTTTGACTGTCAAAATAACAAATAAAAACATTGATTTTAGTAGATAAGGTTGACAGTCTAGTCTTGCTTCATGTCTCATGAGAATTGCCAACAATTTAACAGCTACTTAACCACAGTAGGCTGCACATAGCTGTCCTATGCACCCATATATAATTTATACTAATGATTCTTAGTAATTTATGTCACAGCTAATTACCATTCATGTTCTGTGGATGCTCTAAGTCATAAATACAGTGGAACTTCAGTGTAATATTGGTCTGTTAGATGCTAATTAGTACAGCCTGTCTTCTGGTGGTTAAGTAGATGCTAAATTGTCTGTGATCCTCATGGGATATGACAGGAGACTAGTTTGTTAAGCTTATTAGGCAAAAGAATTTTTATATATGTTATTCCAACAGCTGAATTCTTTCAGAGGCCACTTGGTGTAATCAGTAACATGATTGCCCAGTAAACAACAGGTACATGATTTGGCTTCCATGCTAGCAGACATCACAGATATGAAGGCTCAGTAAATTATATGATTGCATGTGTTCTCCTCATTCACTGTATGCATGTGTAAGATGTGTAGCCAAAGACAGGAAAGCCAACAGATCCTGCATAGAAGTTGAACCATGCATCCATCTGTTTCAGTCAGTTTATTACTGATCACACAAAATGTTATTTGAAAGACTTTGACCATCAAAATATATGCTAACTTGTATATATATATAGATATATGATATTACATATCTATGCTTAAAAACAATTTGACTCAGTTCCATTTGACTTAAAGTTTCATGGGTGCACAAGATATGTATATCTCATCAGAGGCTAGGAGCTCCTAGCCTCTGATGACATGTCCTACATAGCTATATCTACCTATTATTGACTATCCTATCTTTTATATAGCTAAGTGTACCCCATACAACACATCCATCCTGTTTTAAAACAGCTGGGTACAGTGTATTACAATTTGGCAGCTATTTACACCAGATTGACCATCTGCCTAGAACTTCAGACTAGCCTCTTTACTTAGAAAGAAAAGTGAGACCTATTGGTTTGCAGGATTCTTGATGTGAACTCATGTATTAAAACATATTTTGTTGTATCTCTGGAGGGTTATTTTGCCAGTATCAAACACACACTGGTTCTATTTCACTTCTTTATTATTTATTTGTCAATTGGTTAATCATCTAGCCAATTAACTAATCAATTGTTTGATTAATAATTTTGTCAATCAATCACTCATCTAGGTTTGTCAAAGTCCGTTTCTTGCTGTTTGTGACTTCATTGATGACATGCTCTCTCTGCACCAGATCTGCTTCAGGTCTGCCTGTCTCTAATATATCTTTCCTTTTATTCAAGATAGTGGGGTATGATTTGAGGGATATTTTAGCAGCTAATTCTATCATGTGGTATGACCACAGGCTTTCTCTTTGGCTTATTTCTCTATGGACAAAGAGCTGAAACACACTGGAGCTTATTGCTGTTTGTTTATATGCCATCAGATTATCATCATAGGTAGCTGTCATAATTCTTGGCACAACTGTGGAGAATGTTCACATAAATCCTAGCAAAGACAGAGAATTTCAAAGAAGCAACACATGCTGCTGTCACCAATCCTATAATCTCTTTCATTATATATCTCAATACATCTGTTTCCTAAATGGCACTGATGAATGGCAGAGTAGATTAACCATTTCATTGCGAAGTTAAATTTCAATAATAATGTTAAATAGCTACCAAAAAAATAGAACTGGTGTTTTCTGCAAGTCACGTTGCCTCAATAAACTTAACACATCTCAACAGAAAGTAGTTTCAACATGACATTCCTCTACAAAATATGGATTGGTATATAAACTGCTTTCTGAAGTTAAAAGTAATTAAATTTTGACTGGATATATCTGATCTCCATAGTAAAAGAATTAAACAATTACAAGTACAGAAAGAATGGTGATGTGTTGGTTACAGTTGGTGTGTCAATAAAAACATTCATTTGATTAGGTACATCTTTTCTATAATTAAGTCTGTGAAAACATATTTAATGAAGAAACCATTAAACTACTGACATCACAGCTGTCAATCACAAGTGAGTATGATTTCATAGTGTGTAACATGCTTTCACTAATTGTTGTAAGTAGTTATGTAGTTGCAAGCTGGTATAGATACCACTGTCACCTGTGGCTCTAAGTCCTGTTTGCATGCAACAGCATCCATACCCTGGTAAACGGCTTTGACTACCAGGCAAAACTGGATGAGAGTAGCCAGCAAGCATGTAACTCTTGGTGAGTTAGGACTTGCTTACCTATGCATGCAAAGACTAGATCCAGTGGACTTTGTAGAAAAAAAAAATTGTCATGATCAAATGAAATGGAAAGTGGCTGCTGCAATGCATTGTAGAGTGTAGAGAGCAAGATGAGGCAAAAAAGATATTCTTGATCATCCACTGGATGTGGCTCCATCCCCAGTCATTTTGACTTGGTTTTGCCATTGGATTGAAGATCATTCTGAATGAGAGAGTGAGGTTGGAAGTGCTCATCTCTTCTTCACTTTAAACAAAGTCACCATGCAAGTCATCAGTCATTCTTCACTCAGGATAACTAGATGGTCTCTATCTTTGCAACAGATGAATATGCAATTTCGAGTAGACACTCAACCTATGGCTTAGTGGAACATCTAAGATGTGATGACAAGTGACAGGAGAGAAAGAGCTGTACTAGCACAAGACTGGTCTTTATTTTCAGCTGTTTAAACTGGAACAACATTAAGTGAAATGTCTTGTTCAAGGGTACAATGCAGGAAACCAACGAACACAGAATCTTATGATCTGGAGTTTAGCGTCCTAACTACTGGGCTATGTACTTTCCCAATAAACTACTAACTAGAAAGAAAATAATTATGCAATGAGGAAACAAACAATGTTAATTAGGGACTAATTAAGTTAATATTAACATGTTCAATGCAGTGAGCATTAAAAAGCTAACTAGAAATAATTATGCAGTATAGAAAGACGATATTAGTTAATGAATAATTAAGTTAGTGTTAACCTGTTCAATGTAGTGAACATTAAAAAACAAAACTAATGTAAATTGGTAAAGAAAAACTAAATTTATTAATAATAATATTTTCATGTTTTTTCAAACTGATCTTTTTTTTTTTTTAAGCAGATAGCATCTCTGAATTATTCATTGATTTTTCTCTTAACATTTTTATTTTCCTTTGCCAATCAATATATATATAATATTGTAGATTTACTTAGTTATTCTCTCATCAATTCTTCAGAAAGTATGGTGGAATCTTTGCATTGTTGATGAAGATACAATAAACTTAAATATGTCCTGAGTTGTTTCCCATCCTTGGCAGAATAATAATAATAAATTATATTACCTTATTAATTAATGAAAGCAGCCCATCTTATTTTATAACAAAATAGCTTAGTTAATACTAAAGCAACTTCGATTAATAACACTGCTAGTTTAATTAATAAGAAGATTGACTAAAAAATAATGTTAAATTAGTTAACAGCTTGCTAAGTCACACCCATAATTTAGTACAAAATGTGGTACACTTTTTGGTACAACTTTGGTACAATTTTTGGTAAAATTTTTTCATATAAAATCGAGTATAAAATAGTGTTTACAATACCAAACCTGGTTTAATTAGTAACAATGATAATTTAATTAATAACAATGCCAATTTAATTAATAACAACTCTGCTTTAGTTAACTATGTTATTTAATTAATAACAATACTAGCTTAGTTTATAATAATGCTCTTTTGGCCAATAACAATAGTAATTTAAACAATAGGTGAGTTTAATTAATTACCATTCTGCTTTAGTTAATAACAAAACTAGTTAGCTTAATGCCATTTTAATTTAAAATAATACCAGATGAGATAATAATGTTAATTCAGTTAATAACAATATTTTTTTAATTAACAACAATGTTAGTTTAGCTTATAATAATGTTGGTTTTAACTAATAATTAGGCTAGTTCATTTATAAACAATGTTAATTTAGTTAATATTAAAGATGTTTTAGTTAATAATATTATCTTAATTAATAACAATCTTGATTTAGTTAATAACCAAGCTAATTTATTTAGTAACAATACTTTAGTTAATATTAATGATATTATAGTTAAATAACAACCCTGTTTAATTACAATTTTATTTTAAAGTATAACATTATTTTAGTCAATGATAATACTATTTTATTAAATAACAATACTAATTTAGTTAATGAGATTATCTTAATTAATTACAGTGCTGTTTTCATTAATAGTATTGCTAATTAAACCAATACAAACAGCAACAGTTGTGCACAACTAAACTATATTTTACATGATAGTTTTATTGATAAATACCAATTTTCAGCTTGAATCTTATCAGATTCAACTTTGCTTTCAACATTCCAGAGACTGTAAAATCAATAACAATAATATATCAGACATATTGATCACCTATATACATATGTGTGCGTGTGTGTGTGTGTGTGTGAATATATTATATCTATTGTGTGTTTGTATATATATATATATACATACACACCCCTACTTTACAAAATGAAAATTTTGTTTAAGAAACAAGTTCTACCAACATTTTCCTATTATAAAAGATGAGCCAATAAGTTAACCCCATGTGGCCACTAAAACTGCTAGAAATAGAAGCTGACTACCTGTAATCATGTGCTACTAATATAAAAAAAGACATAGAAGGCTACATTTGAAATGTGTTCTAGATAGGCAAAAAAAAAAAAAAATGACATGGTTATGACTAGAAGAACTTTTAATTTTTAACATATGTCCTCACTTTGTGAATGGAATTTGGTAGGTGGAAACTATATAGAAGCCTTATCATGCAACTAATAACTTACTGGTTTTCTTAGTATGATTAAAAAAAAGAATAGAAGAATGTATCCTCCTTCCATGTTTTAAAACAACAGGGTGTGTTCTGAGATATTTTGCTGCTGTTTCTAGCTCTTTACTGTACTTGTACTTACAGTGGCACTCACCTAGGGTGGGTTGAACTGGCCTTGATGAATTGTTTGTTCAGAATTTCAGTGGGAATACAAGTTAACATGTGATGCCTGGTCACATACACACACACTTTGGGATAGTGTGATCTATAGTAGCTCATTTTGCCATCAATTGTTGTCTCTTGCAGAGGATTCACTGACCAAGTCACCACCCATTATCCAAGCAGACATAAACTGGATTTGAAACAGGTTCTAGAGACATGCTTTAACAAAAGCTTAGGGATGCTTCTCTCACAGTGATCTTCCAGCACATTGGACACCAACTCAGAATTTCTAAGGGCCTGTGCTATTGCTAGGTAGTCGTTGAGCCTACATGAGGTTCATCCATCCTTTCTACGTCTTTAAGTCACTGTGGAAAAAATTTCTCTCATTGCATTGTGAAAAAATTAGGTGACCTTCAGAAGTGCAAAGTGAATTTAATAACATCAGATATCAAACTAGATAGCAGATAGTAGTATGCACTGCAACACTCAACTGTTTGTGTCAACTGTGTTACATTACCCTTATTATTAACCAATTAACTGTTGGGGTTTTGGGGATTTTTTAAAGTAAACTAGAGGACATGCTTTTAGTTGGTTTTCTTTTCTATTCGCAAGAAACATAACTTCATATGAAAGAAACATAATTTCAGATTCTACATTTTTTTCTTCTGCATTATATTTCTGTAATTCACTCATTTAGAAAGAAGAATGTAATAGTTTATATTAAAAAATAAGGATAGCTTACTCTATTTTTCTACAAAATTACAACCAACAGCTGTAAGTCATTGCATTCTTAGTTAAAAACAAACAACAACAGCTTATTAACAGAAAAACTCTTACTAGCCAATCAACATTTTATTACTATGTAGCTACATTCCTCAATATGGTTGGCTCTCACCATTAACTCATTCATTTCTTGGTGACCATATTCACAGCAACCCATTTAAGACCACTTCTGCTCCTATGATACAAATCTGTCTGTTTTAATATTTTTCTAGATCAGCTAGCTGTAGAAAATTCACCTCCATAAATTCCATCTGACCCATGCAAGCATGGAAAAGTGGATGTTAAAGCAATGATGATGATTGTGTGTGATGGGGTATTTTTGTGGAAAGTTTTTGTGTAGCACACATGTTGAAGCTAACATCTGACATTTTTTTTTTTCCTCAATTTCCTTCTTGCCTATTGTTTGCTTTCTTTTATTTTATTCCCTTAAGGCACTGAAATCTAAACACTTTTTAATAAACAGGCCATTGAGGGAACCTTTTATGGTCATAGGACATGCTAGAAATAGCAGCCAAATATTTATCAATTTACACCAACTGTTTTAAGGTCACAGCTTAGATAATGTGATCTTGGTTTTTTTGCATCAGCATCATTATCATAATTTTAGTGTCCAGTTTTCCATGCTTGCATGGATTGGATGAGTTTTATTGAGGCATATGTTCAACATCCAGATGCCCTTCCTCTTTCTAATTTGCTGCTTCAAATTTTGAAGTGTATTAGAAGAAACTGGTTAATTTTAACTGTTTTGAAAAACCTTGTTCAAAACTGGATTTTTACAGCATACAATTATTGTATTTAATCAGAAGCAATCATGGCACAGTCACTTCACATGTTAGAAATCATGGCTAAATTTCCCTCAAACCATATTCTACCCATCTACAAAAACAGCAAAAGACAGATTTGGATTACCATGTTTTCTGGTTCTGAAGAAGTGCCATCCTTTAAGATTCAACACAATTTTTACCTTAAAATCTTGAAACCCATCCATCTATTTTTTTTTGTCCACTATTCCTGGTAAAGTCGTGGGAGTACAGTTTTCAGGCACCGTCTTCATAGGGTCCAATGAGAAGCAACTGTCATAATGCCTTGCTGCTGGATTCCCAAACACAACCAACTGAGACTATGGATATTATCCAACTATCTCATTCTTGGCCTACTGTTAGGTATCCTGTTAGTTGGCTTGACTTGAATAATTCATCTTGCAGTTCTTTCCTGCACCTTCTTGAAAGAAGTAAACATCAAACCTTAGTACTTTCACCTATTTTACCAAAATGTTTAGTTAGTGCCTCAATAGCATATAGATCATATTGATACCTCTCATAATCAACAATTATCTTTTACTTTTACAGCTATGCTAGGTAAACCCACCTCTGGGGTTAAAATTGATGTATAAAAACGTAATGTTCATTCTCTTGGATGCATAGTAAATATTCGAGACATATTTTAAGAAAAAAACAAAAAAGCATCTTTGACACAAGTAAACATGGTATGTGTTTGTAGCTGTTCAAAAAAGATAGGAGGGTCACTGCTGGAAAGCTTTTTATTATATGTTTGATCATTGAAGGTCAGCCTATGGATAAACAAATCAATGAACGTGTTTGTTTCTGCTTGTTTAATCACTTGGACATAGCAGCCAGATTTCCTTTAAATCAAACCATATCATTTTTTATTACAGAAATAGAAAAGATTATATAATAAATATTAGTAATGGATGCACAACACCAACAAATAGAATGCTTGCCACAGGAACACCTTAATGATAGTACTTGCTTGATCAGGGCTGACCTTCAGTAAATCATAAAACATTAAAATTCTGTTACCATTTGACATCTAATTTTCCAAGTCTGAATGGATTTACTGATTTACTGTTAGTAGTGGAGTCTGTATATTTTCTATATAGTTCTTTCTTTCTTTTTATTGCAATGTAGTAGATTTTTATCCGTGCAGGAATGGCTGTGTGGTTAAGAAGCTTACATTGAAACCACATGTTTTTAGATTCAGTTCCACATGTCACCTTAGGCTAGTGTTTTCTACTAATAGCCCTGGATTGACCAATGCCTTGTGAGTGAATTTGGTAGATGCAAGCTGTGTGAGACCCCCTAGACTATATATCATTTAATTCATTTGTCCATACTGGCATTGGCTGAATGGTTTGATGGGATCCAATGAACCATAGGACTGTATCAAATTCTAGTGTCAGCTTTGGCATGGTTTCTGCAGCTGGATGCCTTTCCCAATGCCAACCATTTTACAGAATGTAATGGGTGCTTTTTTTAAAGGCCACCTGCGCTAGTGAGGTTCCCAAGTAACTTGCAAGACATGAGGCGGAAAAAGCCCCTTCAACTGAGTGACAGAGAAGGAGATGGTTTTATGCTATGTGTTAGAAGGCTAGAAGTTTTCTGCTATATGAAAACAGCAAAAAAAAAAATTAAGTCACTTCTCCTCCATATCAGTTCTCCTAATTCCTGCCCCTCCTAGATGGTTAGTTTACCTTGTAGCTTGCAAAATCTTCATTTCCCATCTTGCTCTGTTTTTTGTTTTTTTTTTTCTCTTGAGGGGAACTTTCTAGGTGCAATTCTATAGTCATTCATGATCAGAGGAGGTCTTTTTACATAAAAAATGAATGCTTTTCCATTATATTTTATTTCAGAAGCCACAGTCTTTTCCTTACTTATACAAGATGTAAAAGAGATTCATATGTTACTGTCTTCTCAATTTGTTTCTGAACACACTCATTAGTTTAATACGAAACACAAAGTATCTTTCAACAACTTTTCATTTCAAAAGCCACAATCTTTTTCTCACTTATATAAATTAATAAGGAACAAAATAACCATAGTATGTTTTATGTCTTATGTGGTTGACTATACCAAAATACTGCAGTGTTTTAAGTATTACAGTCAAATTCATATCACTTTATTCTGACAGTCGCTGAAGCTAATGATATAATTGGAAGACATCTTTCTCTGGTTTACTTGTTCAGTTTCTTCTTTTTTGTTTTTTAAAATATATAAATTTTCATGTCCAGTTTTCATTTTATTTTGATTAATTGTCATTGAATAAGCTAAAGATGAAAAAAGTTCATTTTATCAACATCGAGAACTTGTTTTACTAAACAGTATATAGCACTCCATATTTATTTATTTTTTCTGTGATCAATTGTCATATTTGACTGGATCATGAATATCACTCTAATTCAAAGTTGACTTTCCAATTCATGGTAATATTTTAAATACGTTTAAGAAGTCTAATAAACTGGAGATTAACTTCATAGTAATCAGTGAGGATTATTTTCTCGTTCTGTAACCATAACTATAGAAATTCTACTGCAAACATAAAAATAAAGTAAAAACAGACGATGCAATTGACTCATGTGACATTTGGTTTTTACAGCCATTTTACAGCTATTTTCTCATGTCTCTAAGTTCTTTATTTCCATCCTACAAACACTTTCACAATATCAGTTGCTCTATTAAGCTTGGAGAACAGAGTTTCTGCTGCTGTGTATCATGCTTGTATGAAACTGCTGTTACACGCATATCTGCTGGGGGGGGGGTGTATAATATAGGTTCAGGTGTAGCTGTGTGGTAAGAAGCTTGCTTCCCAACCACATGGTTCTGGGTTCAGTCCACTGTGTGGCACCTTGGGCAAATGTGTTCTGTTATAACCTCAGGTCAACCAAAGTCTTGTGAGTGGATTTGGTAAATGGAAACTGAAAGAAGCCCGTCATGTGCGTGTGTGTTTGTCCCCCACCACTGCTTGATAACTGGTGTTGGTGTGAGTAGATTTTGTTGATACAAACTGAACTGAAAGAAGCCCATCCTGACTATATTATCTAATAAGTCCTTTTTAAAATAGTCATATGTCATGCAAAGGAGATTTGGCTGCTGTTTCTAATTGGTATAATAATACCATAGATGCAATTTAAGTTGTGACTAATCCATTATTTCAAACTTCTGTATCTATGTCCTTCATCTTTCTTAAGCATTTAATTTAATGGAAATGTGTCTGCTATTTCTAGCAAGCCATGTAACCATATAGAATTTCCTTTATTGGCCCTTTTCAAAAGCTGTTGTTGAGCCTTCATTTCAGCTTTAATCAGATAGATTTCTGATCAAATGCAATCCAGTCACAACTGACTTGTCCTTTTGTACTTCTATGACTACATTATTTAATGTGTCCTTTCTTTTTTAAAGACAGTATTGTGTGATATGAGAGGGATTTGGCTGCTATTTCTAGCCAGTCTAACAATGAATTACATGAAATTTGAATGCTTTAGTTCATTGACTCTAGTTTAGCGGCTGGCAGAGTCATACAAACCATGATATAAGTTATTAAATTGACCAGATAGAAACTTGCCATTTTTTAATATAATATTAAATTTAAAATAAAAAAAAATTCACAATTTAAAAATGTATATAGAGGTATAAATACATGCAAATTCAGCATTTTATCATGGTTTTATTGTTTTAGTGAAATTACATTTATAAATGCCATACATAAATACTTTTACAATTTATTTCTAGAAATGCAATAAAAATTCAATTTTATTTGTTAAGTTGATAAAATAGTTTTGGTGGTAGTGATGATGATGATGATGATAATAATAATAATAATAATAATAATAATAATAATAATTTATCCATTAAAAAAATAAAGAAAAAATTTTGTCTAGAAATGAAATTATATGAGTTTACATATGTGTGTGTAGTCATTTGTAAGCGTGAGTATATAAGCCTGTGTGTGTGTGTTTGTATATGTCTATGTATATACTGTTTGTGTTTGTAAGCATGTATGTAATGTGTGTGTTTATATGTATGTATGCAGATATGAACAAATGTATGGGCGTATATATATGTATATAATGTTTGAGTGTGTGTGTGTGTGTGTATAGATGGTTTACTGAATTGATATTATTGTGTTTTCGCCATTTTTTTAATTACCTTCTTCAATTGTGTGTTCAGATATCTATTTAAGAATGATCACTTCCATTCTCTTAAGTTTGTTCCAGCTAAAAAAATTTTTTTTAAATGAAGACAAAACAGAAATTTGAACAAAACAGATGTTTGTCTCTCTTGTGGATTGTTCTTCAACTATTCAGTAATTCTGTTTTGTCTGTTTTTCTACCCTATTCTCCCCTCTAATCCCCACCTATTCTTCAGTGCAAAGTGATAAACTTGGATAGGTTTTGGTGCCTAATTAAGATGGACATGTTTTAACGAGGAATCAACTATATGTTCACTTGGCCTATTACAAAAGATACTGTATTTGATGGCATAAAAAATGCATGGGCTTGTTAGACATACACCAGTTACAGGTATAAAAAGTTTTTACTACATTAAAGTGTGTAATATTTAAAAGAATCTAGCAGTCCATTGTTATGATAATCCCTTTTACAATACAAATAATAGTAATAATGTTGAAGTAAATAATATGGAGTCAGGCTAGGTAGAAGAGACTGTCTGGATTAAAATTAACTTATAGGTGCAGGCATGGCTGTGTGGTAAGAAACCTGCTTCCCAACCACATGGTTCCAGGTTTGTCCCACTGCATGGCACCTTGGGCAAATGTTTTCGACACAAAACAAGCCTCGGGCTCACCACCGTCATATATATATATATAGGCCACCAGTTTTGAGGGAGGGGAAAAGTTGATTACATCAATCCCAGTACTTAACTGGTACTTAATTTATAGACCTCAAGAGGATGAAAGACAAAGCCATCCTAGGCGGAATTTGAACTCAGAACACCAAGACAGATGAAATGCTGCTAAGCACTTTGCCTGGCTTGCTAACAATTCTGCCAACTCACCGCCTTTAATAATAATAATTACAATTATTATCATCTTTACATTCTTGATTCAAGCCCAGAGCCACTTGGCTGTGAAGCAGATTTCTTAATCACATAGACATGCCTATACACATCTATGTGTATTATATGTATTATAGATATGTAGTGTACATGTGATATGAAAAATACAGTTTTTGACACAACTCCATGTCCCTCAAAACATACACTTTTGAAGCTCATACAAATGTGAAACCAGTTAAGTGTATTAATATAAATAAATCTTCTACACTCTGTGCATTTTAAACTTCATTTGTATGGATTAATAACTATCTGTCTGTCTGTCTGTCTGTCTCTCTATATATATATATCATACATGTGTGTGTGTGTGTGTATATATATATATATATATATATACACACACACACACACTCATATATATATATATATATATATATATATATATATATATATATATATATATATATGCATTCATATTAAGTGTTTTATTAAAAGGCTGCAGAGTCTATCACATTATAAAAATCTAATGCTAAAGCTTGATCTGCAGAAAAATTATAATTCTTTAAATATCAACTTTAAGGTCCGATGCTATTCCACGTGATCATCATTGTGATTGTTTCCTTATTTAAAATTTTTTCTTTCTTTCTTTTTTTACCATAATAAATAGTAGATGGAATATAGATTTGACAGCCATGGCCTATTCAATCATGGTTAATATTCTCATTGCTCATCACACTACAACATTGAAGATCTTCTCGATAGCCAATGTTGCAGCCACTTGGTTTTTACCAATTACATTGCTGAACGCAACAACATTTTCCCCTCCCCCTAATGACATCTTAATTTGTTTTATCCACTGCTATTGATTTAATAATGATTGTTATTATTATTATTATTATTGTTATTATTATTATTATTACTATTATTAGTATTACTATCATTATTGTTGGTATTATTAATATTATTGCTATTATTATTATTACTTGTTCAGCTCAATGTAAAATAAAACATTCTTTCACTCCATCTGTCTGTCTCTCTCCCTTTCTCTCTCACTGTTGTGCATTATTGATGAGGATAAACAATTTTAATACTATCTAAATTTAATATATTTTAGCAGTTTCCCTTTGTATTAATCGGAACCCAACTGTAGCCATTGAAATTTTGTTGCAAATAATTTAAATGTTACTTTATCCTCCTCCTCCTCCTCCTCAACATCTCCATTGCCATCATCATCTTGCTCCATCACTTTCTTCTTCTTCTTCTTTTTCTTCTTCTTCTTCTTCTTCTTCTTCTTCTTCTTCTTCTTCGCTGGATTTTGGTTTTTATAAAACAGTCAAGTCTATGGCTACAGGAATTCCTATAAGAACTCTAAATAATGGTGCATAAATTCAGCATAGTAAATTAGACTCTTGTATATTGGTATTACTACCACCACCACCACCACCACCACCACTACCCCTACTATAATTCATTGTGCAATTGGGCGCAACACAGAACACTCCATCTTTATGTAAAAGTAAGAAGACCAAATTGTTGCTGATCTCGTTCAGTTCCCCTGCTCTCATATAACAGATGTATGATTAACCCTTTAGCATTTTAACTGATTGTATCCAAAAAATATTCTACCTGTTTTGTGTTTAACCCAGCTAGATCCAGCTTCCACTACATCATCCCCATAAGGTCATTCTAAAAATGAACAATCACATCATTGGAATCTCAAAGCTACAAAATAATGCATGACAGATCTTCACACAGTTTCTCTTGACCAGATTCAGTCACAAAGTCACTAAAGTGCCATGCAGTCACTAAAGTGCCATGCAGTGGAAATGAACCTGTAACTCTGTGTGTGTTCGTGCACGTGTGTGTGTGTATGTGTGTGTGTGTGTGCACATGAGTGAGTGGACAAACAAAAGGGAGAGTCTCTCAGTACACTTAGTAGGAGTTAGATATATTATTATTTAAAACAGTTTGATTCAGACCTATGCTAGGTTTTTGTAACAAGCCTATGGAGCTTTAGATTGCATATTTTAAATAATAATAATAATAATAATAATAATCCTTTCTACTATAGGCACAAGGCCTGAAATTTGGTGGGGGGTGGCCAGTCGATTAGATCGACCCCTGTATGCAACTGATACTTAATTTATCGACCTTGAAAAGATGAAAAGCAAAGTTGACCTCGGTGGAATTTGAACTCAGAATGTAAAGACAGACGAAATACCATTAAGCATTTTGTTTGGTGTGCTAATGATTCTGTCATATTAATGTCTGTGTGTGTATGTGTCTTAATGTTAGTGTTCGTTCCCCACTCCCTTGTACTGTTTAACAGCTGGTGTTGGTTTCTCCATGTCCCTGTAATTTAGAGGTTCAGCAAAAGAGGCTGAGAGAATAAGCCTCAGGCTGTAAAAATAAAAACTATGTACTAAGGTTGATTTGTTCAGTTACATCTCTGCTAGGCAGCCCTCCAGCATGGCTGCAGTCCAATGGCTGAAACAAGTAAAAGATAAATGATATAGCCAAACTAATGGGATAGTGGTTTATAGCAATTCTAATTGCTATTGAAATCCTATCACAATCAGCGTGTTAT
>NC_142953.1:4650638-4665638 GCF_046866305.1 Octopus bimaculoides
AAATCGACCTTGGTGGAATTTATACCTTAAATGTGAAGACTGACGAAATGCCACTAAGAGTTTTGCTTGGCATACTACTTCGCTGCTTAAGTATGGTAAAACCATACTTACAAAATTGCAGCAATGAGAGAATCATTATGTAGATATACAATACCGTATACAAGTAGGCATGCCTATATTGTCTTTTATTGATGGTTAAATGTAGGCTTACTACTGCTGGAAATATATTTTGCATTTCAAGAGAAATCTTAGCAACTTTGTGATAAAGACTTTTAGAAAATATATTTGCAAGTGTTTTTTTGTTTTTTTTTGAAAATTGTATTAACTGAAAGTGAAATTATAATAGTCAATTTTCAAAATGATTCTAGACATAACAAATACAAGTTTGTCTGACCTAGAGTAAGGAATTTTCTGGTTATCCAAATATTGTTTTAGTGTGGTGTATGAGTGATTGATCAGTTGATTGATCTATTGCTTAAGGTTCATATTTAATGCAACACCAAGACTTTTGGCCTCATCAAAAATAGGAATGCTGGTGCCATTTAGACAGATGTTTTCAATAATAAATTAATCATATTTTTTCAGCGATGGGAAAGAACTTATTATTTCAGATATTTTGGCATTTCTTTGAAACATTGACCATTCATCCATTTATTGATATTTTATTAATAATGGCCAAAATATCATTTTTGAGAGTTTTCTATGAGAAGTGGTGGAATGGTAGGGGAGATCTGGGACACGTGAAGGGTTCAGTGATCACCTGGGTAACCATAGACTACGAAAACAAGACCTTTTAGTTAAAGTATGAAAATTGTAAATGTAAATATTGATTTTTTTCCCTCTATTTACTTATTTTTTATTATTGTTATTTTTTATTATTGGCATGACGCCTCAGACTTATAGGTGAGTGGAGATAATAAAATTGTTCAATGTTGATGTCTTTCTCAAGAGTATTAACAATGCAAGTAAGCTGAAATAGATAGACTCAATTACTGAAACCAGAGCATAACAAGATCTCTATAAAACAGAAAAGAAAATAAGAAAAACAAAAAGTAAAAGAAAAGGAAGTGACTGTAATAATATTTTTTTTATTAGGGTAAAAATTATATTTATTTCACCCAATTTCAAATTGATTTTTTTCTGTTAAGGTGTTGGACCACATACTGACCAGATTGCCAACCTTACTACTACAACTATTGCGTGTGCTTTGCCTGAGTAGTAGTAATATAATTCTGCTACATGCTCCAGCTGACCTGATTGACATAAAACAGGTCCAAGGGAAGCAGACGTGGCTATGTGGTTAAGGAGTTTGTTTCACAACCATGTGGTTCCAAAGTTCCAATTTTGATTACATTAAGGATCAAGATGTCTGGTCCGCTGCTGTACTCAAGAAGACTTGTCCTCCGTAGTAGAATTGATACCGGTGCCGGTGCCACATAAGTACTTTCGCTGGTGCCACTTAAAAAGCAATGGTACTCATGTCACATTAAAAGTGCTGGTGCTGGTGCCACATTAAAAGTACTGGTGCTACATAAAAATCATTCAGTATACTCTGTGGAGTAGTTGGCATTAGGAAGGGCATCCAACCATAGAAACCATGCCAGAACAGACAACGGAGCCTGGTGCAACCCCTGGTCTTACCAACTCTGGTCTTACCAACTCTGGTCAAATTGGAAAATGGACGTTAAATGATAATGATGATTATGTGTGTCTCTATGGATAGGGCACTTCTTCTGTAGTCTTGGTTCACTAATATTTTGTGAGTAGGAATTTGTAGACTGAAACTGTATGGTTGCACATTGTGTATATATTTGTGTGTAGGAGATGGGGAGTACTAATAGATGGACAAAAAGCTAGATAGATGTATGTGAATGTATGCATATATGCATATCTATATGAGAGAATGCAGAAGAAAGAGATGGACAGACAGACACACAGATAGATGTGTGCATGTGTTTTTATACATATACTTGTATAACTAGCTTAAATTGGTAAATTGAGCTTTGTGATATTTATGTCCCTAAAAGATGTCACACAAATATAGGTGAACTTAGCTACTTAGCTTGGCATAGACCAATACATCGTTAGTGAAATTTGGTAGGCACATACATCTATCTATCTGTATAACTGTTTGTACCTCTCTTTCTCTCTCTCTCTCACGCACACTGTTCAAGTCATCACACAATCATGGAAATTTGAATACAGAACATTATAAAGAACATTATATACATTATTATTATGATTACTAATTCCTGAATCCCTGACTATGCTTGTAAAGGAGTTTACATCTGATAGACATTGTTATGCATTTAAGAAGTTTGCTTTAACGACATGGTTTTGGATTCAATCCAACTGTACAGCACCTTGGGCAAGTGTCAACCAAAACAAATGAAAATAATGTACATAATTCCTCATCTCTTAAATATAGAACTATATTATTATTTACATGGTTGTAAAGGTGCATGGCGTAATGGTTAGGATCTTAAATTCACAATCACAAGATCATAGTTTCAATTCCAAGACTAGGCAGTGCGTTGTGTTTTGGAGCAATGAACCTAGTGGAGGCTCAACAGCTATCGGTGTCCAGTGTGCTAGAAGACCACTGTTTGTGAGGCACCCCTCAGCTTCTGTTAAAGCGTGTCTCTAAGAAAAGGTCACTCTGATATAAAATCACATATGCAGGGAATGGCATTGGACATTTTGGCGATCTTTGGTTTGTGCACAAATCTAAAGGTCAGCAATGGTCTTCCTCAGTCACAAGTGGATGGCCATCATGTATGCATGCATGCAAGTGGACTCTGCCAAATTCAAAATATCATCAAAATTGTGGTCATATTTGGTCAATGAGAGTGTGTGTGTTCTGTTGTGTGTGTTTTTCCTGTTATTCCGTATGCTCCTTTGTTGTCCTTTGTGCCAAATTTTAATTATTAATGTATAGATAAATAGACAGATACATATATGTAAACATTTGATATATATAAAGTTTTGATTAAAATTGAAGTATTAATATCATATCTATATATGTATCCTTCTCTCTCTCTCTCTCTCTCTTCATATATATGTATCTAATTTTCTTGTTATTTTTATTTTTTTCAGGTGAGTAAACATTGATATTTTTCCATCTGCCTTCCATGCCTGCTTTTACAAGGTTTGGACTTAATTTGTTTTTTTTATATTAAAGGGTATGAAATACATGCTTCATTCATAAATCTTTTTCTCTCCCACTATAATAATATTGTGTTATTGTTTGTGTGTGTGTGTGTGCAAGAATATAGAAGAACCTTTATGTATATATCATATGCTTTGACATATTTTGATTTTAATTTTTATAAAGTGTATTTGATCTTAGCCATTCAACTAGTATCTTTTCAAATTTCAGCTCGGTCCATAAGCTAAATTCTCAATCTGTTTAAAGGTTCTGAAACTGTTAAATGAAAATAACAATAATAATGTTTGTTTATCTCTGTGAGTGAACGTGTGTGTGTGTATGTAATGTATTTGATTGCATACAAGATGCACAAGCAGGACATGCCCTAATTTCAGCAGTGCATATTCAATAAGATTTTTTTTTGAGCATTAAAGCATGTAAAGTAGGCTTAACTTTGCATATAGAACCTGGGGTATTTTTTTTTTAACATTTCTTTGGAATAAAAAATGCATCATATATGTGCTGTATTTGATGGTATGCGTATGTATATATATAAATATATGTGTGTGTATATATAAATATATATATATATATATATATATATATATATATATATATATATATAGGAAAATGAAAAATAATAAGGCAGAATGCTAAACTGGAAGCATATTTTAATAAAGATTTCTAACCGGCTTTCATTGCGTAGCAAATTTTCAAGAAGAGGGAGAATGAAAATGTTTTTTACAAAGAAGTACAAAATGAAGAAAATAATATATAAAAAAATAAATATACCAATACATTATATTGTCTTTGAGCTTTTAAAGTTCAATGGTAATCCATGTAGATAATGGTTGGAAAAATAAGGATGCATGAGAATTGAGAGTTGTTAGGTTTAAGAAAAGGGCTAAAAGTTTGTGTTAAGCAGGAAGTGTGGCGTCAAAACAGGAAGTGTGTGTAAGGGGAGACAAATCTTTTCAGTTGGAGTTATGAACTCTTTTTCAACAGGAAGTTTATGTCTGTTCCTAGAGAAATAAGGTCACTGAGAGGTATGTGTGTTAAGAAATGGTTGGAATTTCTCTATGAAAAGATTCTCCTTGTTGATTCTTTCTTGTGTGGAGATTCTGTCTTTATAACTAACAACATGCACACCTTGTGTATGTGTGTTTGATTTTGTTTATATACCTCAAACTGCTTTTAATTCACATTTGAATTTATATATATGTAGAGAGAGAGATGCGATCATACATATACATATGTCTATAACTATATGTGTATTTTTCTGTGTATGTTTCTGCAATTTTATGCTACTCGCGCAGATACTTTGGACATCTTTCTATGTTTTTCTTTTTGTTTTCATAAGAAATATTTTCAAGGTTGTATTCATTCTTAGAGCAAATTTCTGTATTGAATTCTGAATAGAATTATGCCTGCATTTGAATATCTGTTATCTTCTCTTCTATCTGTATTCTGTGTTCTGTATCAAATGGACAGTATGATCTCCAGGTTCAGGGCATGTCAAAATATAGGAATACACACACACACACACATGATGCAATTTAAAAATAAAATGGTGGCTAAACATTACAATATTACTAGAAGTTCACAATCTACATGCTAATGACTCCTACTATTATACTGACTTGTTCTCATACTGTTGCATTTACTTAGCAGATATTTCTGATTAAGTAAGCCAGGGTCAGTCATCTGCACAGTATATATATTGTTCAATATACTGGAGCAGACAGCTGTATCGTTAAGAAGTTACAGATACAGTAATGGTCATGCGGTTAAGAAGTTTGCTTTTCAGCCTCATGGTTTTTGAGTTCAGTCCCACTGCACAGCACCTTTGGGCAAGTGTCTTCTATTATAGCCTCAGGCTGTCCAATGCCTTGTCATTGAATTTGGTAGATAGAAACTGCATGGAAGACCCTCTCTCATATTTATATATATGTGTATGTATAAAGATGGCATGGCTGTGTGGTAAGAAGTTTTCTTCTCTAACTACATGACTCTGGATTTAGCCTCACTGCATGGTACCTTGGACAAGTGTCTTCTACTATAGCCTTGTTAGTGAATTTGGTAAATGGAAATTGAAAGAAGCCCAACATATAAGTATATATATCCATATATATATATATATCAGGTCATCCCATAAGTTCTGTCTGATTTTACCTTTTTTAAAATTGAATGAAATTTTAAAATACTTTAGAATGTCTAATGGAATTAAAAATTATTTTTATGCATTTGTGTACATTTATATTAATTAAATATTATTTTACAGAATAATAGAATTAAAATTTCTTTGATTTAAACCCTTTCTAACATGGAAGTATCCAAAGAGCATTTGCTTTATGAGTACAAAACAGGAAACTCTGTAGCCAAAGCGACTCAAAACATACACTCAGTTTATGGGAAAGAATGCTTGAATGAAAGAATTTGCAGAAGATGGTTTGCAAAATTCAGAAGATAGTTTGCAAAATTCAGAAGATTTATGATTTGCTGGATATTTGACTGCTATTTCTACCAGTGTGACTGGCCTCCATGGAGCATTACTTCAACTTTTATTTTTAAGTTATGACCATCACATCCTTTTATAGGTCCTAATGTATAGAGGACCACATTATTCAATGTGTCCTTCATTTATATTTCATAGACAGTAGGTGCAAACATGTCAATAGGTACAACATTGCAATAGGTACAACATTGCAATAGGCACAATCATAGCTGTATGGTTAAGAAGTTTGCTTCCTAGTCATGTGATCTCTTTGCACAGTACCTTGAGCAAGTGTTTTCTATTATAACTCTGGGCTGACCAAAGCTTTGTGAGTGAGTTTTGTAGACAGAATATGAACAAAGCCTGTTGTATACATGTGTACTTTTATGTGTGTATGTGTATGTGTGTACTTTTGTCTTGTCATCTGTGATGGCTGTAAATGAGCATCGTTGTCATACAAGTGAAGTTGTTTGTTTCTAGACTTCAGTGTAAAACATGACTGGGGAAATATTACCAGGTGAGCGTTGGCAGCAGGAATTATATATCTGACTGTACAAAATCTGCTTGAACAAATTCTCTCTGACCCATGCAAATAAAAAAAAGTGGACATTAAATGATGATGATGAGGATGATGAATAGGGTGTGATTTCAGGGAGATTTACCTACAGTTTCTAACTGGTTGTGCTACTACATACGTAAGAGGACTTCAACTTTTTAAAAAATTTTACTGCAGATAATTAAAGACATTACTATTGACCATAATTTAAATAACTGTGATCATACTTCTCTCAATTTATTTTTCTAATTATCAAAATTATGGAAATTAGTTTATACGCTTAACATTGCTTTCTAATTTAATAGATCTGTTGCAATTAGCAACTTTTGCATCTGATGATATTAATTTTGATTCAAACAGTTTTTTTTTTGTTTTTTTTCAACTTTTAAGTGTTTGTTCATTTTAGATTAATTTTTATGTTGTAGTTTCAAACCACCTGCATCCAAGCCTATATGATTCAACCATCTCTTCCCTCCTCTAGTCATATTTATTGCCTTCTCCCATTTCCCTGGCCCTTGTCTCTACACTAACTGCTATTCTCAGTGTTTCCCTCACAAAATGCCAAATCTTTGGTATTCCATTCCATTTTTGCCAATAATTTTTAGTTCTAGATCTTCAACTCACAGACATTCCAACAGAAGAGATCAATCATGGCTGTGTGGTTAAGAAGCTTGCTTTGCACTCATGTAGTTTAGGGTTCAGCCTCTCTTCATGACACTTTGGCCAAATGTCATCTATTATAGCCTTCAGTTGATCAGTGCTTTGTTAGCGAATTTTGTAGACAGAGACCATGTCGAAACCCATCATGTATGTATGTATATGTGCATGTGTGTGCGTATCTTTGTTCCTCTGTGTCCCTCTGCCCACTTGACAATCAATGTTGGTTTGCCTATGTCACCATATTGTAGAAGCTTACCTAAAGAGACCAATAGAATAACTACCAAATATCAAAAACATAAAAAAGTTCCAGGGTCAATCTTTTAGACTAAAACCATTCAAGGCAGTTCCTCAGTATGGCCACAGTCTAATGACTGAAGCAGGTAAAAGAAGAAAAAAGCTACCACTTAGTCAGGAAGATTAGCACCACCCCCTATCAATGACTCCCATTCTTTCAGAGCTTGCATAACTGGTTGAAAAATGGGAAGCGGTTATCCTCATATTGAAGACCTGGTCTGAATAGTTGCACACAGTGCAACTAAAAAGCCAAAGGGTCTGGTTAAACTGAACAATGGATTAGATCTATCATCCAAAAACAAATATACATAAAGTTAGGTAAGCAAAGCATGTGTCACTAAAAAGCATTTGCATATGAAGCAAAATAAAAGCAATGGTAGAATGTGTCCAATGAAAATAAATACACCGATGAAAGAGACAGGCCATAATGAATTAGGTGATAATCTTTATGAAAAAAAAAAGTGGGTAAGTAGTGAGAGGAGTAAAAGCAAAAGAAAGAAAAGGAACTGTACGAAATGTATGACATTACTTTACATGGCAGATTTAGTACTAGTTCATGATATATATATACACACACACACACACACACACACACATATATATATATATATATGTGTATATATATATGTGTGTATGTATGTATATATATATATGTATATATATATATATGTATATATGTGTGTATGTATGTGTATATATATATATATATATATGTATGTATATTCCATTCTTAGCAACAAATAAATAGCCCTCAAAGCCAAATCCGTTATGTGCTTGAGTAGAGGCCTATCAACTGAAATAATACAATAGTTTGTGATTACAAGTATTGTTTCTAAGAAAGAGGCAATGTAATGAAGCTAAGAAAAATATTTTCCACTTTCATTATCATCATGGTTATTACTACTACTATTATTATTATTGAAATCTAATTTGATGATTTTCTTATTTCCCTTTTGTTTTGTTTTGTTATGATTTTTGTTTTGCGTTTTCTGCCAGTTTTTTTTCTCTTGTTTTACATTGTTTTTGAATTGATTTTGTGTCATCTGTCATTGAATCGGATGAATGCATCTTATTTATTTTTATTAACTTAGCTTAGGTTATTTATTGTATAAAACATTTTTATTAAGGTGAAACCTTTATTTTATTTCATATATGTTTTTTTTTAGCTTATAATTTATTTTTGAATTTTATTTTATTTTTTTTTCATTTTTCATAGACTTTTATTTTATTTTATTGTTTTGCTTTTCTTCTTCATAAATTTAGAAAGCACTAAACTTTTGTTCATATGTAATTTATATGGACAGTATAATGCAATTTCCTCCGTTAAATGAATTAGTACCATCGAAAAAATATATAGCAATAATAACATACAAAAAAAATGTTTTCAAAAATAATAAATATTCTAAGAATATTATTCTCTTGTACTTGATATTCATTCAAACTTAGTATGTTAATAATATAACATTGCAGCTATATAACAGTTCTGAAATGAATGACGAATGTACACAGTTCGTTTTGGTGGTTGTTGTTTCATACATTAATAAATTGATACAAGATGTATGTATGTGTGTGTATGCATATGTATGTGTGTGTAAGTGTATGTACATATATATATACACACATGTATATATTCTATGTGTATATATATGTATGTATGTATATGTATATATTTTGCACACACACACGTCAGTATTACTTTCCCTTTTTTCTTCCATTTTTTCATGCCATTATCATTTCAACTCCTCACAAATGAACAGTTGAATGATATGATGATAATAATAATAGTAATAATAATTATGGCAATGATAATAATAATGCTTTAATAACAGCAATAATAATGAGAATAACTATATAATGTTTCCTATTTCTTCATATCAAACCTAATTTTCAGTTGATAATAATATTTAAGCTTAAAATCAATATATATATATATTAATATATTTTTTAAATGAAAATACTTTTTCTTTTTCAATTTTACTTTTCAACTTACAGGTATTAACTTCTTTATCTTCCATTGCCTCCAATATATATATAAAATATACATATAATAATACTTGAATAGTTTGAGTTTTCCATTCTACTAACTAGATATGACTGTGTAATCAACTAGTTTGTTTCGCTGCCATGCAGCTCTGGGTTCAATCCCGTTGATAGCATCTCTGGCTCCTATTAAAGTCCACTCAGCTAGCAAAAATGAGTAGTACCTGTATTTCAAATGGTCAGCCTTGTCACATTTTGTATCACACTGAATCTCCCTGAGGACAGCATGAAGAGTATGTGTGTCTGTGGAGCACTCAGCCACTTGCATGTTAATTTCAAAAGCAGGTTGTTTCATTGATTGGATCAACTGGAACCCTCATGGTCATAACTGACAGAATGCAAGATTTTATCACATTCTTGTAAGCCAAGTAAGCCATGAAACGGCTTCTTTATGTTAGGATCACTAAAAGTAGCAACTATAATGCCTTCATAACACACTATATTATTTCAAGAAAAAAAAAAATGGAATGATACTTTGTAACACCATATTGTATTAAAGGACTATAACATGGCTGTATGGTTAAGAAGCTTGCTTTGCAGCCATTTGGTTTTGGGTTCAGTTCCATTGTGTGGCACTTTGGGCAGGTGTCTTCTGCTCTCTCTCTCTCTCTTTCTCTGAGTGCCTTAAGTGTGAATTTGGTAGTAAATACACACACACACACACACATATATATATATATATATATGTATATATACATAGCCTGGTGTTGCCATCCGGTTTCACCAGTCCTCAGTCAAATCGTCCAACCCATGCTAGCATGGAAAGCTGACGTTAAACGATGATGATGATGATGATGATGTACATATGTGTATTTGCCTCTGTGTATGTTACGCCCCACTACTTGACAATCAATGTTGGTTTGTTTACATCCCTGTAACTTAGGAAGAGACCAATAGAATAAAACTAAACTTAAAATGCATACTGGTGTCAATTCATTTGAATAAACCATTCATCCAGTCTTCCATGGAAACATATCCAGCCATGGGGAAATATTACTTGCTTGGAAACAGATGAGGGTTGGTCACAGAAAGAACATCTTGGTATAGGATATCTGCCTCAAATTTTGTCTGACTCATGCTAGCATTGAATAAATGGGCATAATGGTAAAGTGATGACAAAAACAATGATGAAACACAGGAGTATATGCAGTGTGTGTATGTGTGTGTGTGTTTATATATATATGTATAGTGTATGAGCAAGATATATATAATGTTTATATCTAATGTGTATATAATGGAGATAGATGTATATAGGTAAGTGTACTATATACCTGTGTGTATATTTAATTCTTTAAAATGTTTCACCTTCAAAGCTGCAGTCATTCTGGGGCACCACCGTTATATTATTTTTAATTGGAAAGTTACAAATGTGACATAAGATGCGAGAGTTTTGTGCATGGCACTTAGCAAATTTACATGTATCTGTGTATGCACACACACACACATATGAGGCGATGCTGAAAAGTTCCTGGCTTTGGGTAAAAGAAAATTCAGGAGGATCAGTTAGTTATGATTTTATTGAATATATTCCCCTCTCAGATTCACACACTTATTGCAACAGTCCTTTAGTTTCTCTAAGCCCTGAAAAAGAACTCAGAATGTTGGACTGCCAACCATGCCTTTTGCAATACCCTTAAAGCCAGGAAATTTTCATCACTTACTCATATATATATATATATATATATATAGGAAAATGAAAAATAATAATTAGGCAGAATGCTAAACTGGAAGCATATTTTAATAAAGATTTCTAACCGGCTTTCTTTGCGTAGCAAATTTTCAAGAAGAGGGAGAATGAAAATGTTTTTTACAAAGAAGTACAAAATGAAGAAAATAATATTAAAAAAAAATGATATATACAAAAATAAATATACCAATACATTATATTGTCTTTGAGCTTTTGAAGTTCAATGGTAATCCATGTACATAATGGTTGGAAAAATAAGGATGCATGAGAATTGAGAGTTGTGTTAAGTTTTAAAAAAGGGCTAAAAGTTTGTGTTAAGCAGGAAGTGTGGTGTTAAAACAAGAAGTGTGTGTAAGGGGAGACAAATCTTTTTAGTTGAAACATAAACTTCCAATTGAAAAAGAGTTCATAACTCCAACTAAAAAGATTTGTCTCACCTTACACACACTTCCTGTTTTGACACCACACTTCCTGCTTAACACAAACTTTTAGCCCTTTTTTAAACCTAACACAACTCTCAATTGTCATGCATCCTTATTTTTCCAACCATTATGTACGTGGATTACCATTGAACTTTAAAAGCTCAAAGACAATATAATGTATTGGTATATTTATTTTTTTATATATTATTTTTTTTATATATTATTTTCTTCATTTTGTACTTCTTTGTAAAAAACATTTTCATTCTCCCTCTTCTTGAAAATTTGCTATGCAATGAAAGCCGGTTAGAAATCTTTATTAAAATGTGCTTCCAGTTTAGCATTCTGCCTTATTATTATTTTTCATTTTCTTATTATTTCTCCACGTGAGGTTAATACAACCCCACTATTTACTGACTTATATATATATATATATATATATATATATATATATATATATATATTTGTGTGTGTGCATGTTTGCATTTATGTTTTCATTTATGATTATTTTGTATGTGTGTGTTTGTATGGAATACATTTCCATCATGGAGAAGCCTTAGTGCATTTTTTTTTCTTTCAAGTTCAGTTTGCAGATATATACCAGCTGTAGAACACTAATATGCAGATGTACAGACGTGAAAAATTTCACAAATAATCCTATCTTACCCAATGTTAGCAGTGAAAAAAATAAATTTAATATGGCAATTTGCACATGCACACACAAGCATTCAAACACACACACACACTTTCTCTCTCTATCTCTCTCTCACAAATATCACACACATATATGTACATACATACAATTGAAAAATATGAAAATTGTATGGTTTTTACCTTACCTATGAACGTTAAGGGTTAATAAGGTTTCTTATCAAAGAGTGGGAGGATGAGCAAAGATGCAATTTCTGATGCAAATGAAATTATTTCATAAACTACAATTCTCTCTCTCTTAATGTATATGCATATATATATATATATATATATATATATATATATATATATATATATATATATATATAATGTATGTGTTTGTGTATATATGAGTGTAAATATATCTTTGCAAATATATTTATATAGAAAGGTATGTATGTATATATGTGTATATATATATACACATACAAACATATTTGATATTATATACACAGATGTGTTTTTGTGTATGTGAGTTCGGGAAATGAGAGATAAAATACCAAGTAAAAATAAATCAAAGAATTTTTTTTTTTAGTTTTTGTTTATTTTTGTTTTTGTAGTCGGCATAAATTACAGTGAAATGCTTCTTGATATATTTGAAATAGCAAAAATTATCTAAATTCGTTTTTCAGAGACTTTTTGATCTGTGTGTAATAAATCAGTAGATAATATGATACAAAGAATATATTTGGGTCTGAATAATTTTCTTCTAAACACTCATGATGATAACGAAACAACGATAGAAGGAAAAAAATGATAGCAAAAAAAAAAGAAAGAAATAAAGAAACAGAGGAAAGAAAGGAAGAAAGACAATAACGTCTTAGTCACTAGATTATGATTTCTGAATGTAATATTGCACTTAATTCCATTTTCATGCCTACAGTTATTTTTATTTCTTCTTTGTAATAATAATAATAATAATTATATTAAAAAAATAATAAAAAGATGTTGCTTTGGAATATAAAAAATAAATTCTTTGGAGAAATTATTAACGAATTAAGTTTTCTCAAAACAATTATTTAAAATTTTTAGTGTTTTTCTTCCTTTTTTTTTTTTTTTTGAGATTATTTCTTATTTTTTCTTTTTTCTCAAGAAAGTAGATGAATTTGAAAATGAGACAGATATTAATAAATAGAAATAAAACAAAGAGAGATGTATTAGAAAATTAAACCATTTACTCACCATGCATTCCCACCCCTAAGTCAACTTGTTGAGTTACAATAACTTTAAATAATAAAAACACTGAAGTTAATTACTTTATAACCATATTACTATTTTGGTATTACAGAGTATATCTGTAAATTTTCTACTGTCACTGTATCTAGTTGACAGATATAAAAACCTCGTCTTTTAGAAACCATTAAAATTATTGCTATGCTGTACTAACTATATAAATTGCATGGCACCTCAGGCCAACCAAAGCCTTGTGAGTGGATTTGGTAGACCAAAATTGAAAGAAGCCTGTCATATAAATGTGTGTGTGTGTGTGTGTGTGTGTGTTCCTTGCCACTGCTATACAACCGGTGTTGCTGTGTTTATATCAAGGAATAATTCACTGTCTCCATGAATGATGTGTAGAGTAAGAAGCCCCTTATTTATAAAGCAGGTTATGATTAAAGAACGAGGGATGTATATGGCTATAAAACATTATCTTAATAATCTTTTTTCCTAAAAGCACAAGGTTTGAAATTGTGGGTAGGGGGCTAGTCAATTTCATCAACACCACTGCTTAACTGGTACTTTATGAAACTAACATCAAAAGGATGAAAGGCAATGACAACCTTGATAGAACTTAAACTTGGAACATAAAGTCAGAAGAAATACTGCTAAGCATTTTATCTGGCTTGCTAATGATTTTATCTTGCAACCATACAAGAATTGGAGCTTCAAATCAAAGATGCAGTGTGACCTTTGTTTGAGTGAAAATTGAGAATTTTGACTCAAGGCAGTTGTAGTTTGAACAAAAGAACTGAGCTGTTAAGCCTTGTATGCATGAGGCTAAGTATCTTCTATGCAAATACAAGCCACCTTGAATTTCATTCTTGTTCAGGAAAAAAACATTCATTTCAAAATATTTGATCAATAGGCTTTATTGATGTATATTTTAATATGTCTGGGTGCATGTCAATATGTGCATATGTATATGCATGTGTTTTCTCAGGTTCATTAATTAAAAGTATTACTTCAAAGTATAACTTTGACACATTGCTTAAACAGCAACACAATTTCATGACTTCACTTGTATGGAGTTTAAGACATTTATAATAATATTATCACGAGAACCAGAAATGAAATCAAAAGCATGAGCTTGGAGCAGCTGTTTTTGCACATGCCATTCACAAAGGTTTTCAAACAGAAGAACCAAAAGATAAGCATTTTTTTCAAACTTCTATTTCAAAAAATATTCAGACAGTGCATATTTCAAAAGAAAACCAGGACTGATTTACCAGCTGATGATCAGAAATAAATTACTCTGAGTACTAGAAATCAGAGCCTTTCAGTTATGTTGTATCAAAGAATACCATACATTTGTATTAAGTTTTGTAATTTATTGTTTCTTGTGAGTAAATCAACACATATATGTATATATATATATATATATATATATATATAAAAGAAAGACACAATTTATACACTTATATATATATTCCCATTTCTTGTTTTTATCCAACATTAACATAGTATATCCACTTCACCAATGAACATATTTTTAACAGACACCACACACCCTCCACTTAACTCTCCATTCCCACTCGGATTCTAACCACAATTTCTGTTTCTCTGTGACCTAAGACCCACTGAACTAATCACTTCTTATTACATATACAGACTACTAAATTTGATTTATTACATGTCATCACAAAAACCCCATATATTTTTTTTTTGTTATTTATTGCATTATATAATTCTTTTTAATAGGAACAAGCCTGGATGTGTGATAAAATGTTTGCTTCCCAACCACATGGTCTTCAGTTCAGTCTCACTGTGTGACACCTTGGGCAAGTACCTGCT